>NW_016161283.1:33834-48275 GCF_001687245.7 Rhagoletis zephyria
GGCGATAAATGCCAAATTTTCAACTACAGGCCTATTTCTAAACTCGCTAACTTTGCCAAATTGTTTGAAAAAGCTGTTAGTACTAAAATGACCTTTGCAATTAAGCCGTTTATATCTATTTCCCAGCACGGTTTCATCCCCGGACGCTCAACTGTTACCAACCTAGCAGTTTTCTCAAATTACTGCATCTCTTCTTTTGTCGATGGTTGCCAGGTAGATACCATATATACCGATATATCGAAAGCGTTTGACAGAGTTTGTCATAGGTTATTATTGCGTAAGTTACGCTCATTTGGTTTTCACTCCAAGTTTCTGGATTGGCTCAGATCTTATCTAGTCAACAGAGTCAACTTTGTATCAGTGGATGGTGTAAAATCGCATGCATATGTTGCTACTTCGGGTGTTCCCCGTGGCAGCATATTAGGTCCGTTACTCTTCTTAATTTTTATTTATGATGCCAGTGCTTGCTTTAAACAATGTAATCACCTCTTATATGCGGATGATTTGAAAATTTTTAAATATGTAAACACTACCTTTGATATAGACCATTCAAAATTAGTTGAATATCTTCTGTGACTGGTGTAGGCGAAATAAGCTAGAGCTTAATTTAAGTGCTGTTTTGTGAGGTACTACAAAAGACGTTTACCTCTGCAGTCGTCGTATCATATTTCAGACTCCGATATAAGCTCCTATAATAAAATTAAAGATCTTGGAGTAGTGTTCGACTCGGGCTTCACGTTCATTGAGCACCTAAACTACTATTATTCCCAAGGCATACTCGTCATTGGCTTTCATGAAGAGGAATATCTCTGAATTTAAAGAGAATTTTATACAATGCTTTCGTAAGATCGAAACTAGAAAATGCGTCTGTCATTTGGAATCCTTATTTTGATACTCACTCAAAAAGAGTAGAGCGTGTACAAAAGTGTTTTCTAAAATTTGCGTTATACCAGTTGAAGTTTGATTGCCAATTCCGCCATATATTTCTCGCTGTAAATTAATTGATATGCATACTCTATCTGGAAGAAGGACTATTTCTGGACTCATGTTTGTACATGATATTCTTAATGGTAGTATTGACTGTCCTGTGCTGCTACAGGTCATAAAACTGAATGTTCCTGTTCGATCTTTAAGGTATTTTGAAATCTTCTCAATAGAATTTTATAAAACTAAGTACTCGCAAAATGAGCCTATTTCTAGGATGTTAGGTGAACTAAATGCTTTAATGAATAGAAGTAGAGATGTTGATATGTTCTTCAGTCGCTGTTCTTTTAAGTTGGCCTTGAGGTCAAATTATAATTAGTCTTAAGTTAAATGTTATCTAGTCTGTACGGTTCGGTAAAACCATAGACTTAAACAAATAAATAAATAAAAAACTCATCAGACTTCAGATCGATTGAGTACTGCCAGCCCATGTTGAAAGTGCATTGTTGCACCTATAAGTCAACATACTTCTGATGACTTGAAATTTTGATACAATTTTATTTACAGTGCATATAAAATGAATTCAAGGTTGCCTGCCAATTCTGATGGTCTTAAAGTACAAACATGAATGACCATCAGTAATGGGCTACTGTAGATATTTCATCTATTTATAATATTAAAAATGTGCTGTGAAAAGGACATCCCATCTGAAGTATGTTGACTTATAGTTGAACATTTCATCTATTTATAATATTAATAATGTCCTGTGATAAGGACAGCCCATCTGAAGTATGTTGACTTATAAGTGCAACAATGCACTTTCAGCATGGGCTGGCAGTACTCATCAGATGCAGCACGTTGAATCATTTCGAATTAATTTAATTAGTCGAATGTCTATGGCAACAGACTTTCACATGGGCTGCAGTATTAAGACATAGATTGCAAGTGAATTATTTATTACACTGTAAATAAAATTCTATCTAAATTTCAAGTCATCTGAAGTATGTTTATTAACATCTGTGTGTCGTACGCTGAGAGTTTATTGGCAGAAGCATATGTATGAATCTTCCGTTGTACATAAGCGGGAGATACATATACGTTTCCATAAACAGGCAGAGTGCAGCAATGTATTAAGTTTCTGGGCATTCGGGTACAAGTTCATAAATGCAGCGATGTAGAGACCTTAGATACACAAGTGTTAATGTACGTGTAAAAACCTCTACGATAAACGAACAACTTCATTTCTGCCTGTTTCGCATGTACGTACACTAAAGTGATCCAAAAATGTATGTAAAAAAATAAGGTCGGATTTTTAATACCGCCACACCCTAGGATTGTTATATACCGAAAAAAAAATATACCCACATTTTTTTATTTTGAAATCAAAATATATTTAGGGAGTGCTCAAAACGTTCAAAGTTTTCCATGTATTTTATATGGAGAAATGGTATAAAGCTCTTGAAAATCAATATTTTTCGACCGAAAACTGTGGTTCTCTTCAGGAAACTTCCAGTATTAATATCCAATTGTTTATTTAACCATTTTTTGTGATCAAAGATTTTTTATTGGTCCCCAATTGCATTTTCTAAGGGCTTTGGAGGACCTATAAAATATAGTAACCATGAAAAAATTGTTAAAGAAACAATTGAGTATTATTACTGGTAGTGATTTTTACTTATAATTACTGTGGTATTATTGGGATACATTCCATTAATTACATACCTGTTTTGGTTAGTTAGAATGGGCCTAGTGCCCGAAAATATACTCCCGAAAGAGACTAGTAAAATTAAAACGTTGATACCGAACGATTTGCGCGTTGGTATGGGTTGGAACTTGTTACCAGGGGGTTTCTGAGGTTGCTTATTAGGAACCTGAAGTCAGTTTCTCAAAATTCAAAATGGCGTATCCAAAATGGCGATCAATTTTTTTTTAAGTGGTTGGATTTGTTCGAAAACCGGCACTCGAGAGTTTTTGGGGTCGCCGATTACGAATCTGAGGTCAATTTTTTAAAATTCAAATTTCGGAAGTTATGATAATAGCTGCTTATATGTATTCTCTGAAACTATTTTAACCGTTATCTTACGTAGACAACATTTAAGACTTTAGGACATTACAACGCTTAACAATCAAGTTTTTATCTATTTATTTTTAACAGATTATATAATTTTTATATTATCAATTGGATGCTTTTAGTTCATATAGCTCGAATTTTGAGAGGTCAATCACTCATCGGTAAACCGTGTTAGACGTCTTGTTAATTTAGCCTTATTGGACAACTTGACCCCAAGCGCCCCTCCCCAACAAAAAATCTGTACACGCCACTGCCCTTATCTTTGTCTCTGCCTTTGTATTTATCTTAATCTTCATATTTACCTTATTCTCCATCTTTATCTTCCTATTTATAGTCATCTTCACCTTCATATTCGCCTACATCATTTTCAGCTTCATCTTCTTCTTAACCTCAATCTTTATCTTTGTCTGTATATTTTTATTGGCCGTTGACTGCGTCTTTCGTTTTATCTTTCCCTCTGTCGTTATCATATATGTTTCTTTATCAATATCGTTGTCTTTTGATTGTCATTGTTTTTGCCCAACCCAAGCAGCGTTAAAAGCAGCCGTAAGTTTTCTGACCACGCATTTGCCCGATACTTGTGCATTTAGGTAAAGCTCGTTTAAGAAGTCTAACTTAAAATAAGTTTTCGTCTACTAGCGGTCACCCTGTCAGGGACTGCTTCCGTTACTTATCCGCTAATCTGAAATGTATCATATATCTGTTTCTGATCACCGATGATAAAGCTAATCACAAAGAAATGTTGCTCGAGCGATGGGGAAACTAAGCCATGCTCTCACGGGTAAACAGAAACCATTACTTCACTAGTCATGGAAAAACCGTATCTGATATGGTTTGACAGGTAACAGCCTCATGAAAAGTGCAGTACTATATAAAAATAAGGTACTTTACAATGACTCAGACAGGCAGTGGAGATGAAGAGTCCGCCAACGAAAACATAGGCAATGCTCTCGCTAACAATCGTTTGCTCAAGTATTTATCGCGGTAAAATACAATCGCAAAACGAGCTAATATGAGAAGATCGTATTTTTAATCGTTCGCGATCGTTCGTTGGTAGAGCGTGGGTAAACAAATATTTGAATTTAGTATATTTTGATACGAACGAAGGCAGGTTACTCGCTTTTTTGATATAAAAATGGGCAAAGTATCGAATATTGACAAGACAAAACTTGTTACATATAATAAAGACACAAATTTTTCGAAGTGGCTTTTGTGCGAAAAACAACTTAAAGGCTACATATTAGGAAATATTAAAAGACATTACGAAACTATACACAAACATAACTTTAATGAAAGCGTTCCATCTACAAGCGACAATAACGTTTCCAAACGCCGAAGTTCTAACCAATTTGGTCTAAAATTAAATAAAAAAGATTTTTTAAAGTGTTGTGTTGGATTGGTAACCGTGAAAAACATTCCCTTTCGACTTTTCGATGACGAGCTTTATTTCAAGCAAATAATTGGCCCCTATGAAAATCAATTTAGTTTACAACTAAATTCAAAAAATATTGTTGAGCATATAAATCTGTTCGCAAATAAAATAAAAGATATTTTGAAACAAAGTTTGTCCAAGAAAATTTTAAGCTTAAAAGTCGATGTAGCTACCAGAATGGGGAAGAGGGAATAAATATCCAATATATTAAAGATTTTAAAATTGTGATAAACACAACTGGCATGATACAATTGAAAAAGAGGCATACAGCACATTTTTTAAAAGAGGAAATATTAAAATGCTTGCAACAATACGATATTGATCTTACACAAATACATTCAGCTACTTCGGACAACGGGGCAAACATGTTAAAAGCTTCAAAACTACTTCAACAAGACATGATAGATTTACAAAATGATGAATGCGAAACGACTTCAGAAAATGAGAATGATGACTACGAATTAGTACACAATCGCTTGAATTCGGTACTGGCAGTAGTAATTCAATTCAATTGGCGGCATATGATTCTTTCAAGGAAATGCAAAATAAACCGGAGGAGTGCAGGAAAATTGTGAAACTACTTAGGGCTAGCATAAGAAGCTGTATCAACTCTGCGGATCTACGTTTGCCACCAATTGATAATATAACTCGATGGAACTCAACATTTGAAATGATAGAATCCCTTTTGAATTTTAAACAGCATATTAATGGAAACGATATGGGATTTTCTGTTGACTGTGAAATTGATTGGAACTTCATAGAGGACTTTGCCAATGCATTTACACCAATGGCGCAATGTACCAAACAACTTCAAGCTGAACAATACATTATCGGCGATTTTTGCAGAGACTGGCTTGTATGTGAAGCAAAATTAAAAAAAAATGGGTGAAAATGCGTTTGCAATAAAGTTGTTGGAATCTATGAGAAGAAGGAAAGAAAAATTNGCATATAAATCTGTTCGCAAATAAAATAAAAGATATTTTGAAACAAAGTTTGTCCAAGAAAATTTTAAGCTTAAAAGTCGATGTAGCTACCAGAATGGGGAAGAGGGAATAAATATCCAATATATTAAAGATTTTAAAATTGTGATAAACACAACTGGCATGATACAATTGAAAAAGAGGCATACAGCACATTTTTTAAAAGAGGAAATATTAAAATGCTTGCAACAATTCGATATTGATCTTACACAAATATATTCAACTACTTCGGACAACGGGGCAAACATGTTAAAAGCTTCAAAACTACTTCAACAAGACATGATAGATTTACAAAATGATGAATGCGAAACGACTTCAGAAAATGAGAATGATGACTACGAATTAGTACACAATCGCTTGAATTCGGTACTGGCAGTAGTAATTCAATTCAATTGGCGGCATATGATTCTTTCAAGGAAATGCAAAATAAACTGGAGGAGTGCAGGAAAATTGTGAAACTACTTAGGGCTAGCATAAGAAGCTGTATCAACTCTGCGGATCTACGTTTGGCACCAATTGATAATATAACTCGATGGAACTCAACATTTGAAATGATAGAATCCCTTTTGAATTTTAAACAGCATATTAATGGAAACGATATGGGATTTTCTATTGACTGTGAAATTGATTGGAACTTCATAGAGGACTTTGCCAATGCATTTACACCAATGGCGCAATGTACCAAACAACTTCAAGCTGAACAATACATTATCGGCGATTTTTGCAGAGACTGGCTTGTATGTGAAGCAAAATTAAAAAAAAATGGGTGAAAATGCGTTTGCAATAAAGTTGTTGGAATCTATGAGAAGAAGGAAAGAAAAATTACTCGACAATGTTGCATTCCTTTCTGGTATATACTTCGACCCAAGATTCAACTTTTTGGATTCACCGTATATTAATGATGACCAAAGGAAAAGTGCAGTGGTATATTATATTGTAAATAATCTAATCTCTTAACATTGTAAGATAAATAAAATTTTTTTATAGGTGCACATATTAAGA
Source organism: Rhagoletis zephyria (assembly GCF_001687245.7). Lineage (NCBI taxonomy): Eukaryota > Metazoa > Arthropoda > Insecta > Diptera > Tephritidae > Rhagoletis > Rhagoletis zephyria. Next base: position 40,244 of record NW_016161283.1, read on the forward strand.
ACAAATGCAACGCTTAGTTCATTAAATGGAGATGGAAATTCAAGTAACGAAGGAATTGATCCTCAAGAGGATATACATGTTTCGCCAAATGATCCCTACAACATCTTAGAAGAAGAGTTAAATAATATGACCAGCAGCTGATTGACAACTCTAAACAGTGCCAATATTCGCCAAAAGCTTGACAATTTAGCATACGGCCAAATAATGTATTTCGCAACAAATGTACTCGACTATTGGAAAAATATAAATCAAGAGAATTAAAAAAATCTAAAGAAAGAGACTTATTTAAGCTGTCTGAAGTCATTTTAGCAGTTCCATCGAGCCAAGTTTCCGTAGAAAGAGCATTGAGCGCGCTATCCACAATTATAGTAAAGCAGCGCTCAAGACTAAGCAGTGACACAATTAATAATTTATTGATAGTAAACTGAACAACAATTTACTGGAAAAAGTTAGTTTATAAAAATCTGATCTATATTTTGTGAATCTTGAACTATACTGATAATTCTTGCATACATAAATAGTTGTTATTGAAGGATATATTTTATTCTCATTNACGATATTGATCTTACACAAATACATTCAGCTACTTCGGACAACGGGGCAAACATGTTAAAAGCTTCAAAACTACTTCAACAAGACATGATAGATTTACAAAATGATGAATGCGAAACGACTTCAGAAAATGAGAATGATGACTACGAATTAGTACACAATCGCTTGAATTCGGTACTGGCAGTAGTAATACAATTCAATTGGCGGCATATGATTCTTTCAAGGAAATGCAAAATAAACCGGAGGAGTGCAGGAAAATTGTGAAACTACTTAGGGCTAGCATAAGAAGCTGTATCAACTCTGCGGATCTACGTTTGCCACCAATTGATAATATAACTCGATGGAACTCAACATTTGAAATGATAGAATCCCTTTTGAATTTTAAACAGCATATTAATGGAAACGATATGGGATTTTCTATTGACTGTGAAATTGATTGGAACTTCATAGAAGACTTTGTCAATGCATTTACACCAATGGCGCAATGTACCAAACAACTTCAAGCTGAACAATACATTATCGGCGATTTTTACAGAGACTGGCTTGTATGTGAAGCAAAATTAAAAAAAAATGGGTGAAAATGCGTTTGCAATAAAGTTGTTGGAATCTATGAGAAGAAGGAAAGAAAAATTACTCGACAATGTTGCATTCCTTTCTGGTATATACTTCGACCCAAGATTCAACTTTTTGGATTCACCGTATATTAATGATGACCAAAGGAAAAGTGCAGTGGTATATTATATTGTAAATAATCTAATCTCTTAACATTGTAAGATAAATAAAATTTTTTTATAGGTGCACATATTAAGAACAAATGCAACGCTTAGTTCATTAAATGGAGATGGAAATTCAAGTAACGAAGGAATTGACCCTCAAGAGGATATACATGTTTCGCCAAATGATCCCTACAACATCTTAGAAGAAGAGTTAAATAATATGACCAGCAGCTGATTGACAACTCTAAACAGTGCCAATATTCGCCAAAAGCTTGACAATTTAGCATACGGCCAAATAATGTATTTCGCAACAAATGTACTCGACTATTGGAAAAATATAAATCAAGAGAATTAAAAAAATCTAAAGAAAGAGACTTATTTAAGCTGTCTGAAGTCATTTTAGCAGTTCCATCGAGCCAAGTTTCCGTAGAAAGAGCATTGAGCGCGCTATCCACAATTATAGTAAAGCAGCGCTCAAGACTAAGCAGTGACACAATTAATAATTTATTGATAGTAAACTGAACAACAATTTACTGGNTTCAATTCAATTGGCGGCATATGATTCTTTCAAGGAAATGCAAAATAAACCGGAGGAGTGCAGGAAAATTGTGAAACTACTTAGGGCTAGCATAAGAAGCTGTATCAACTCTGCGGATCTACGTTTGCCACCAATTGATAATATAACTCGATGGAACTCAACATTTGAAATGATAGAATCCCTTTTGAATTTTAAACAGCATATTAATGGAAACGATATGGGATTTTCTGTTGACTGTGAAATTGATTGATTCATAGAGGACTTTGCCAATGCATTTACACCAATGGCGCAATGTACCAAACAACTTCAAGCTGAACAATACATTATCGGCGATTTTTGCAGAGACTGGCTTGTATGTGAAGCAAAATTAAAAAAAAATGGGTGAAAATGCGTTTGCAATAAAGTTGTTGGAATCTATGAGAAGAAGGAAAGAAAAATTACTCGACAATGTTGCATTCCTTTCTGGTATATACTTCGACCCAAGATTCAACTTTTTGGATTCACCGTATATTAATGATGACCAAAGGAAAAGTGCAGTGGTATATTATATTGTAAATAATCTAATCTCTTAACATTGTAAGATAAATAAAATTTTTTTATAGGTGCACATATTAAGAACAAATGCAACGCTTAGTTCATTAAATGGAGATGGAAATTCAAGTAACGAAGGAATTGATCCTCAAGAGGATATACATGTTTCGCCAAATGATCCCTACAACATCTTAGAAGAAGAGTTAAATAATATGACCAGCAGCTGATTGACAACTCTAAACAGTGCCAATATTCGCCAAAAGCTTGACAATTTAGCATACGGCCAAATAATGTATTTCGCAACAAATGTACTCGACTATTGGAAAAATATAAATCAAGAGAATTAAAAAAATCTAAAGAAAGAGACTTATTTAAGCTGTCTGAAGTCATTTTAGCAGTTCCATCGAGCCAAGTTTCCGTAGAAAGAGCATTGAGCGCGCTATCCACAATTATAGTAAAGCAGCGCTCAAGACTAAGCAGTGACACAATTAATAATTTATTGATAGTAAACTGAACAACAATTTACTGGAAAAAGTTAGTTTATAAAAATCTGATCTATATTTTGTGAATCTTGAACTATACTGATAATTCTTGCATACATAAATAGTTGTTATTGAAGGATATATTTTATTCTCATTTTTAAATTTGAACTTATTTTTTACATTTTCTAATATTATTATGTTTTTTGTAATCTTGAAGTGCATTGATTTTTATACCCGAGCGCACTTGTGCACAAGGGTATTATAACTTTGTTCACATAACGGTTGTTTGTAACAGGCAAAACGAATCGAGATAGATATAGACAAATGTATACATAAATGATCAGAATGAAAAGAGAAATCGATTAAGCGGTGACTGTCTGTCCGTCCGTCCGTCCGTCCGTCTGTGCACACGATAACTCGAGTAAAAATTAAGATATCTTAACGAAACTTGGTACGTGTACTTCTTTCGGGCGTAGGACGGATGGTATTGAAAATGGGCAAAATCGGACAATAACCACGCCTACTTCCCATATAACGGTAATTTTCAGAAATACGAAAACTGCGATATTTTAGTAACTACTGAAGATAATTCACTCAAAATTGATATTTACAATAATTTTTAGACGAAAAATAAGAATATTATAAATTTTTGGAAAATGGGCGTAGCCACGCCCACTTATGGTTACATGTGTATATCTTGGTAACCGCTACACCAATTTCTTCCAAACTTGGCACAGTTGTTGGTCCTGGTACAGCATACCAACTGGCCGAAAATTTCTAAAATCGGACAATAACCACGCCCACATCCCATATAACGGTAATTTCGAGAAATACAAAATCTTCGATAAATCAGTAAATATTGAAGCTAATTTATTCAAAATTGATGATTGCAACAATTCTTTACCAAGAAATACGTTTATGACAAAATTTTGGAAAATGGGCGTAGCACCGCCCACTTGTGATCACATATATGTATCTCGCTAACCGTTCTAGCAATTTGTACCAAGCTCGGTATGGTTATTGTGCTTGCCACATAAAAGCAAACCGTTGAAAATTGTTGAAATCGGACTAAAATTGAGGCCGCTTTTCATATAACGGTAAATTTCAGATATGCTTGAAATTTCAATATTTCGAAATTTAAAGTTGCTAATTTACTTAAAATGTATACACCCCGGCTTATCATGTAGCGGTAGCTTTCGGAAAGGTGGAAAACATATATTTAATACTTGCGCCGGGTATTTAATGTTCGCCGCCCGAACTTAGACTTTCTTACTTGTTAAATATACTTATGTATGCACATATAATTTTCTGGTATTTTGATTTTTTGATGGGGACAAATAGGAATTTAGTTTTTCGAATGGAAGATAAAAAATACGATTACTCCAAAGAAATAATTTTCTGCAAAAATGAATGAAATAGAGGAAGGACTTCATTTATTATCACACATATGCTTTCATGATAGATAGTTTTTTGTAAATTTGTTGTTATTATTATGCACGAAAATATGTAAACCCTGCAAACCAAAGTTCCCGAAATCTTAAGAAAAAATCGTTAGGAGTATCTCATTTCTGTAACGACTTTTTTACGAATTTTCAAAGAAAATTATATGAAGTGGTTGACACGAACTCGTAAAGAAATTTCTGTACGAAAAATAAAGGAAATTCTGGAAAAATTCTGAAAGATGTTCTTCACATAGCGCCATTATTTTCGTTGCTTCACAGATTTTCTTCCGAAATTTCGTAAAAGAAAGGAAGTGTGCGTAATTTATTTCATTTAAAAAATTCGGCAAAAAATCGAATTAAATCTTAACGAATTCTTTAAAAGTTCTTTACAATGCAGAATACTCTGAAAAAAATGGTTTGCAGGGAATGTACATACACATACTAATTTATGTATGTACATATATATGCATGCATATCCATATATGCGTATATATTTATAAACTATCTAATGTGCGGGTTTCTTGGGCTAAACGCGTGAGAGTTTACGGGCAGAAGCATATGTATGAATCTTCCGTTGTACATAAGCGGGAGATACATATACATTTCCATAAACAGGCAGAGTGTAGCAATGTATTAAGTTTCTGGGCATTAGGGTACAAGTTCATAAATGCAGCGATGTACAGACCTTAGATGCACAAGTGTTAATGTACGTGTAAAAAACTATACGATAAACGAAAAACTTAATTTCTGCCTGTTTCGCATGTATGTACACTCGCCAAAACAGTAGCAGGTATTGAATTGCTAGCAAATAAAATGTAGGCCTTTTTCACACAAAGTGTTTAATCTTCTACAAAGTGGGTATTGTAAGAAATTGTATACCTAAGTTTCCCTCAAGAAATGAACTTCAGTCTGGTATACTAGCAAAACAATAGAATATAGTGATTTTTTTCAGCGCAGTAAATATTAGACAATGTTACGGATTTCCCTAACTAAAGGTTCTTAAAGTATGAAATGTTAGATACTTACATATCGTCACCTGAAATGCAAAAAGAGGTAACAACATCGTAAATTAAATGGAAAAAGTCGTGACTAATATTTAATTTTTTTTTATTAAATGATGTGGGGAGTTGTAAATCATATAAATGCAAAAGAGGTAACAACATCGTAAATTAAATGGAAAAAGTCGTGACTAATATTTAATTTTTTTTTATTAAATGATGTGGGGAGTTGTAAATCATATAAATGCAAAAGTGAATTTTGAATTTTTTATTAGTTATGACATTTTGCATTTCAATGATGATGTTTGTTACGCCTTTTTGCATTTCAGGCGACGATATGTACATACAGGCAATTTTTTCACACAAAGTGGTTATTATACAAACATACAAACTTCCATACATGCATAAATAATTTACCCTCCAGACGAACGCTCGCGATCGTTCAAAAATTCAATCTTCGCTATACGAGTAACTGATTGAGTTTCACAAAAAACGCTCGCAACCAACGAACGATCGCGAAAGATCGAACGACCGACGCTTGCAGCGAAATCTTCTCTCTCGTAATTTTAACGAACACTGATATTGTTCGTAAGAGATCGTAAATGCTTCTGCTCGCAGCGCTACGTTATCAATCGCGAAAAATTGCAAGCACTCAATTTTTGGCCGCGATTGATTGCGAAAAAGATCGTATTTTGATCGTTCTCCGCACCCTGATAAAAACAAACAAAGATATCTTAGAAATCTTTTTCAAAGCAAAAATAAATGTTAAAAATAAATAACTAAATGGGTTGGCTTTCCAGTAAGGGCGGTCGTTAAAGAGATGGTGGTCGAAGGGGAGGGCATGCACCGCCATTGACAAAAATGTTACTCCCGACCACCTCGGCCCCCTGTGGTTCCCTAGGGACTCCTTAGAAAAATGGCCAAAAGTAACAATTTTCACTTCACACCACAGCGGTAATATTTTTCTGATTTTTATACCCGAGCGCCCTGCACCTATCTGGCTACGACCATGCTTACATAGGGACAAGATATCGAACCGAAAGTATCGATATAGTACTAATTTAAAGTATCGCTGTAAAAGTATCGGGTACCCATTAATATCATAATAAAAAGACTCGATATTCCAAATATCGATACAATACTCAAAAAATTAAATATGAATATTGGTCTCATTTTCTATTAAAGAATTACCACTTTGCACTTTAGTAAGTGCTTCACTGAAGGCGCGCCACATTCCAACCTAAGATAGTGCACATTTCTGTGGTTTAGAGCGTAAAATAAATCCATATTGCTTTACATATAAATTCCAAAGTAAGTAGGATTATAGTACGACATAGATTTGCAAGAGATGGAACCCTGGCTAAGGCTAAAATTCATGAAGCGCAAGTCCGGCAACGCCACGTTTCACAAACAGCTGATTACTAGGGTTATGATGTTTTTAGATTGAAAAGCTTAAGTGGCATAACCCGGATTTAAAACACTGGAAAAGTTATGTGGAATCGTTGAAATATAAAATAAATTGAAATAGAATAAACTGAAAATATATTATAACCAATTTAAATATAATATGGTTCATTGCCTGGTACCAACGACTTTTGCAAATTCAAAAGGAGGCCGAAAAAGTCACAAACACTGTTTAGTTTCTCGCCAGTGCATTGCCACTTTTTTAAGGCAATTTATTTTATAAATTTGAGAACTATGCATAAACGGGATCATTTTTAAATTCATTAAATGAAGAATTCATGAATTCTGTCGCATAAATGTAGTAACATTAATGTAATGTACATTTACGATTTGATACGATACAAGGGTTCTGATACTCGATTCCAAAAAATATCGTTTGAAAACTATTGAGCAAAAAGTATCGGTATCGAATGGCAAAAATATCGATATGGTATCAAATCGTATCGAAATTCGTGTCCCCATGCTTACATCTTTTCACTATCACACTTAACTTTGCTTACTAAGTAGTGTTTGCCACAATATGAATGGCAAAGTACAGGGCGTAAAATAATAACTGTCACACAGGTTTTGTGAAAAATAAAAGGGTCCTTTATAGATTTTGCCAAAAAAAGTATTTTTTGTTAACTTTGTAAATATTCTACTTTAATTTTATTAACTAGTTTTAAATTTTAATCCTTATTTGCATTTGTCAGCTTTGGGAGATAAGTACATGCGGCACGCACGTCTGGTAAAAATTTAAAAACTAATTAACAAAGTTTAAGTAAAATGTAGAAAATAATAATAAACTACTTTTTTTACTTGCGCTTTTCTCTCAAAGTGTTTAGTGCCGGTAAACCCAAATGAAGGTTAAAACTTAAAAACGAATTAATAAAGTTTAAGTGAAATCTGTGGATCATTAACAATAAACTCCTTTTTTCGCAAAATCTTTAAAAATCCATTTTATTTTTCAAAAAAAAACTGCAACAGTTATTATTTTACTCCCTATATAAAATATTAATAGCTAGAAAAAGGAGTACAAAAGAAGTACAAAACTAATAAAGGAGTACATTTCCAGTTATTTTTTTTTGGGAGTACAAGGTAGTAAATTGCAATAAAAAGGAGTACGTTTACTCCCAAAAGCAGTACGTCTGGCAACCCTAATCCCCATCTATAAACCTTACATGGTTATTTCAGTTTTCTCTTGCGGGTTACAGAAGGGCGAGAACTCTCCCCAGACTCAAAAATTAAGATTAGTGCCACAGGAGATTATTTTGCGAGATTTAGCCGATTGGGTATTTGAACCTCAGCCTGGTGTAATTAATCAAAACCA
>NW_016161283.1:48365-53248 GCF_001687245.7 Rhagoletis zephyria
TTTGAAGGATCGATCAGTTTCGCGTCCACAAAATAAGCTCTGTACGATAGTTAATAAAGAAATGGCTAATATGTTGTCCGGAGTAGAAATGGCGACGATATCTACTGTCGTTTCTGAATATCCACAGGAGCAAGTAGAAGTAGGGGAGTCGCACCTCATGACTTGATACTAAAAGTTAGAGCAGTTGTGATGCTAATCCACAACCTAAATATGTACATATGAAGGGTTAGTTAATGATCTCGCCTAATAGTTAAAGAATTACAATGTAATTGTTTGGATGCCGCAATACAAATATGTACATATAAAGGGTTAGTTAATGGCTTTGCTGCCTTTATGCTTAAGTGCACATTTAAGATAGCCACTCCAAAATGCGCATCAACGGCATTATTATAAGCTTTTATTTAACTTGGTCATCCCGCGCAAATCGTGGAAATTTCCAATCGATTTTAAACTAACTTCCCGACAAGTTAGAGACTTGAAATTTTGAGCATAGTTCCAATCACGATGACAGTGGAATTTAAAATAAATAATATAAAAAAAAACTTTTTAATATACAACGCTTTTATAAATGGACTAAAAAGTAGAAAATAATATTTCTCAGTCCCATAGAATTTGTTTTGATAACTTTTGATTTTGAAATTTTAGCAAAAGTCATTATAAACAATCTATGAAATTGAAAATGAAAAACGTGGAGCGCATGCAATACAAAGCATTCGATTTAATTGAGAATAGTCAAACTACATAACGTAGACCTAAAATTTCTACAGCGAAAGTCGAACTTTGAAATTGATTTTAAGTGGTCGTTATTCATATACCCACATACATACATACATATATTACTTTTCATATCAATTCAAGTGTATTACATGCGCCCCACGCTTTTCATTTTCAATTTCATAGATTGTTTATAATGACTTTTGCTAAAATTTCAAAATCAAAAGTTATCAAAACAAATTCTATGGGAAATATTATTTTCTACTTTTTAGTCCATTTATAAAAGCGTTGTATATTAAAAAGTTTTTTTTATATTATTTATTTTCTACTTTTTAGTCCTGTCTGAATAAAATTTTGCAATAGATATTAAAATAATTCAACGATATTAATAGAAAGGTGCACACACATGCATTTACATGTGTATGTACATACAAACGAGCACCAATTAATTTTATTTAAAGAAATGGCGTGTCGTCTATTTCCGCTGTAGCAATCGTAGTACATAGGGCGACATCTAGATGTCATCTACCTCGCCCTATTCACTACAGATGTCGCCCTATGCACTATGCTTTTTTATAGGAACTTTTCAAAGCAAAGCTTTATGGTGTCGGACACACAACATTGAAAGATGTCATCTACCTCGCCCTATTCACTACAGATGTCGCCCTATGCACTATGCTTTTTTATAGGAACTTTTCAAAGCAAAGCTTTATGGTGTCGGACACACAACATTGAAAGTTTCTGGATCCACAACATTGAAAATTTCTGGACACACAACATTGCAAGTTGATAAAAGCGTTGTAATATAAATGAATTCCCTATATGGTCCAGGGGTCTTGATTCAAAGTCGGTCAAAAATTAGTAAAATTTATGGCTAACAGAGCGTAATTTGCCAAAGAACGTAAAACCAGAGCAAAGCTATTTATGGAAAATTCTAGATACTTAACTTATTTTATTTTATTCATTTTAGTGCAGTTTTGACAAAATTTTCTTGCTAAAAAATCTTTTGTTTCACTACTTTATTTTATTCCTTTGATTAAACATGTTAAATAAAAGCTTATTTTAAAAAAAATATTTTTTTTACATTACTTTATTTTGAATATTTACAAGGAAACTACTCCGATAGATGCATTCCACATACCTGCACATTAGCGATGCCTGCTCTAAAAATTTCAATTATCAAAGAAAGTATTACGTTTACCTGTACTGGCTCTACACTTACCCTAATTTTACAAGCTTTTTTTTATTGCTTGCAGAACAACGAAAACGGCTATCATTTGATTTATTTATATAGATTATTAGACACCATTCGGAAAAAATTTCGCTTGCAGTAATTTCTACGTGGTATGTGCTCCTCTATTATTTGGCTTCATAGGGATTCGGATACCTTTCCTTGTTGAAGTAGTAAAGAAAATTCGCTTAAGTGATTTTTTCGGTTAAGCGCACCAGTTTTTCGAGCAAAGATGGGTGGGCAGCTAAGCAAAATATTCTGTATACGCAAAACAGGACAGAAACCCTGAACGCCCATAAACAACGAAACGCAAGTCCAAACTACAGAAACAAAATGAAAGAAAATAAATTATTTTTACCAACCTGCAAATCCATGCAACAATTATTCAAGAAGAAGTGAGCAGCTGATTTCTACCTGAGGATGTATGCACAGAACAAAAACCACTGGATGAACAAAAGAATATAATCAGCTGAGACGTACCTAACTAAGAACCAACGACGATTTAGCACGGCTATATATAGTGACGGACAAACAGAAACTATTCATAAACGAAAAACGACACTGAAGATGGTACAACGCCGAAACCGGTTTGTCTAAAAAACAAATTTGACAAGGGATGACGGAAAATCGTTCCAGTTAATGGACTTTAGACAAGTGATTCGAATTATACTATCCCATATAAATTAACAGCTTAGCGAATCAACACTTGCTTTTGTATTTAAACGTCGCCAATTCAAAATTATTGTAGCGTTCGCAATAACAATAAATCAGCCTCAAGGTCAGACCCTAGCAAGAGGATTACTTAACGCATGGCGTATTGAGTAGAGTACGATCTTGCCTAAATACCAAGTTGAAGTTAGTTACCAAAAGCAATGCATGTGGTTTTTAGAATAAATAAATATGGAGATTTTTTAGACAACAGATCACCCCGATTTTCGGGGATTATTACTAGTAGCAATAGAAATGCTCAAACTATAAGCTCAAAAACATTGATTGATGCGGTGTTTTCAAGATATTTTAACGCCCGTGAGTGACAAGTATACCGATAATTTTATGTATTATAAGAATTAAAAATGAAAATTAATAAAAAAAATTAAATTAGCAAAATGAGTAAAATTAAGTGGATTAGTGGTAAATTTCTAACCTAACATACATGTGTATATATGTAACTGAGTCGCCTAAGAATAGCTTTACATATAAAAAGATTATCCAAATTTTCGAGCTTAACTCCCTCATCTGTAATTAGAAAAGAAGATTAGCCATTCAAAATTATAATTATAAAATTATCCCAGATTAAACCGATAACATGTTGATGTTCAACTTAGTTTTATCGATTATACTTGCGAAGAAGAGGAGGAATGTCAAATGAAAAGGAAACAAAAATTGACGTAAGGAAAAGAGGTATGTAAAGGTATTTTTAATAAAATATTCAGTTAAAATATATTTAAATAGCATAATATGTGTAGCAGAAAAAAGTGACCACGGTGGCAGAGAGAAGAAGTTTAACTTTTCCTCGAGTTGTGTGAATAACAAGCACAACCAATTTGACAGCTAACGAGATTTGATTGCGATATTATTTATATGTAAACGTATTTTTATGCTTTCCCGCTCGCATATGTTTACACATCAAATTTCCCGAGCGTACTTGTGCACAAGGGTATTATAACTTTGTTCCCATAACGGTTGTTTGTAACAGGCAAAACGAATCGAGATAGATATAGATATAGAAAATGATGAATGAAAAAAGAAATCGATTAAGCGGTGACTGTCTGTCCGTCCGTCCGTCTGTGCACACGATAACTCGCGTAAGAATTGAGATATCTTAACGAAACTTTGTATGTTTACTGCTATTCGGCGTAGGCAAAATCGGACAATAACCACGCCTATTTCCCATATAACGGTAGTTTTCGGAAATACAAAAACTGCAATATGTTAGTAACTACTGAAGCTTATTCTCTCAAAATTGATATTTACAATAATTTTTAGACCACGCCCACTTATGATTACACGTGTATATCTTGGGAACCGCTCCACCAATTTCTCCCAAACTTGGCACGGTTATTGGTCTTGGTACAGCATACCAAATGGCAAATCGGACAATAACCACGCCTACATCCCATATAATGGTAATTTAGAGATCACATATACATATGTATCTCGGTTACCGTTCGACCAATATGTACCAAACTCGGTATGATTATTGTGCTTGCCACTTAAAAGCAAAACGCTGAAAATGTTTGAAGTCGGACTAAAATTACGCCCACTTTTTATATAACGGTAAATTTCAGTTATGCTTGAAACATCGATATTTCGAAATTAAAGGACGCTAATTTACATAAAATTGATAGTAACCACAATCCCTTGAAAATAAGTTACATTATTTTGGTATTATATTTGATACTTGCGCCGGGTATCTAATGTTCGGCTCCAACCGAACTTGGACTTTTTTACTTGTTTCTTTTATTTATTTACAAAATTTAGCGACCCAAAATCTTTTAGAAATGGATAGCTTTATCTCGGAGAAATTTTCATGGCGATCTGTGTTACATATATCTATACAATTCAAAGTCGATTTTTTCTAATCCGAAAAGCCTTCAAAACCCGATTCAATGATTTTTTTTTTAAGCACATATACTGTGACCCAAATATAAATAAACTGGGACGCAAGTTTTGGCTCTTTTTCTTTAGTCAATTTAATGTTTATTCTGTTTTATGAAAATATAGCTTAGTTAAAAAAATGCGTGTGTAGCACCTAGGGTGGCCAGATATTATAGGGACAGTACAGTTGGGATAAAAATCAGTACAGAGCCATTTTTAAGCGTATTTTTTATTATTAACAATATAACAACAAAATAACAGCGCATTAATTAAAAAAAAATAACTAATGGTCTTTTAAATACGTATAGTATTATCAGTACAAAAATTCATTACTTTAAAA
>NW_016161284.1:0-30530 GCF_001687245.7 Rhagoletis zephyria
CTATTTCGTAATTCTTTAAGGATTTAGGGTTTGAGATTTTCGGGATTCTTAGAACTAATATCGGGATTTTCGAGACGACTTTCACAATATTTAAGGATTTTTGGAACAAGTTTCGGGATTTTTGGGACTCCTGGACTATTTTTGGATTTTTAGGACTAATTTCAAGTTTTTGGCACTTTCGGGACTGGTTTGTGATTTTTGGGACTTTCGGGATTCTCGGAACTAATATCGGGATTTTCGAGACGACTTTCACAATATTTAAGGATTTTTGGAACAAGTTTCGGGATTTTTGGGACTCCTGGACTATTTTTGGATTTTTAGGACTAATTTCAAGTTTTTGGCACTTTCGGGACTGGTTTGTGATTTTTGGGACTTTCGGGATTCTCGGAACTAATATCGGGATTTTCGGCAGTATTTTGGAATTCTCGGGAGTAATTTCGAAATTTTTGGGACTCCGGAACTATTTTTCGATTTTTGGGACTTATATCGGCCTTTGGAGAGTATTTCCAGATTTTTGGGGATTATTTCGGATTAACAGGGTTTTCGGCATTCTCGGGAATATTTTCGGGACTGTTGGGACTGTTGGGACTATCGGGGCTATTTAGGGATCTTTGGGACTAATCTCGGATTTTTGGGACTCCCGGGACTATTTCGGGATTATCGGGAGTAATTTTGTTATTTTTGGGACTTTCAGGACTTTTTCCAGAATTTTGGGACTAATTTAGGATATTTGGCACTTTCGGGTCTATTTCGAGGTTGTCTTGAGTAATTTCGGGATTTTTGGGACTTTCAGGACTGTATCCAGATTTTTGGACTATGTCGGGATTTTGGGATTTTTGGAACTAGCGGGATTTTCGGGCCTAATTTAGGAACTTTGGGACTTTCGGAACTATTTCAGGATTTTTGGGACTATTTCGTAATTATCGAAACTGATTTCGGGATTTTTGGGACTTTCGGGAGTATATCGATTTTTTTGGGACTTCTTTTGGAATTTTTAGACCTTCGGGACCATTTCGAGGTTTTCAGGAGCATTTCGGGATTTTTGAACTAATTTCGGATTTTTGGGACTTTCGGGACTATTTCTCCATTTTTAAGGAAAATTTAGGAATTTTGGGACTTGCAGAACTATTTACGGATTTTTGGGACTTATTTCGGATTTTTAACACTTTCGGGACTATTTCGGAATTCTCGCAGCTAATTTCGGGACTGTTGGGACATTCGATGCTATTTAGGGATTTTTGGGACTCTCGGGACTATTTAGGGATTATCGGGAGTAATTTAGGTATTTTTGGGGCTTTCGAGACTATTTCCAGATTTTTGGGACTTATTTTGGATGTTTGGAACTTTCGGGTGTATTTTGGGATTGTGGAAGTAATTTCGGGCTTTTTAGGAATTTCGGGAGTATTTTCGAATTTTTGGAACTTTTGGGACTATTTCGGGATTCTCAGAACTGATTTCAGGACTTTCGGGATTATTTAGGAATTTTTGGGACTGCCGGGATCAATTTGAGATTTTCGAGACTACTTTGTAGCTTTCAGGACTTCCGGGATTCCTGGGACTAGTTTCGGCAATTTTGGGACTTTCTGAAATAGTTTCCAAAGTCTTAAAGTTCCTAAATTAGTCCCAAATTCCCAAATGGTCCCGAAAGTCTCAAAAACTAAAAAATAGTCCCGAAAGCCCCAAAAATCCGAAATTAGTCCCAAAAATCCCGAAATACTCCTGAAAATCCCAAAAGTCCCGAAATCAGTTCCGAGAATCCCGAAAGTCCCAATAATTCCGAAATACACCCAAAAGTCCCAAAAATGCCGAAATTACTCCCTACAATCTCGAAACAGACCCGAAAGTTCCAAAAATCTGGAAATAGTCTCGAAAGTCCCAAAAATACCCAAATTACTCCCTTTAATCCCGAAATAGTTCCGAGAGTCCCAAAAGTCCCTAAATAGCCCCGAAAGTCCCAAAAATCCGAAAATAGGTTCCAAAAATCCCGAATTAGTTCTCAAAATCCCAAAATTCCTAAATTAATCCCAAGAATGGAGAAATAGTCCGGAAAGTCCCAAAAATCCGAAATTAGTTCCAAAAATTCCGAAATACTCCTGAAAACCCTGAAATGGTTCCGAAAGTCTCAAAAATCCAAAAAAGACCCAAAAAAATCGATATACTCCCGAAAGCCCCAAAAATCTCAAAATTAGTCCCAAATATACCGAAATCAGTTTCGAGAATTACGAAACAGTCCCGAAAGTCCCAAAAATCCTGAAATAGTTCCGAAAGTCCCATAGTTCCTAAATTAGTCCCAAAAATGCCGAAATGATCCCGAAAGTCCCAAAAATCCAAAACAAAGGCCCAAAAGTCCCAAATATCCCGAAATACTCCCGATAATCCGAAATTATTCCTGAGAATCCCGAAGTAGTCCAAAAGTCCCAAAAATCAGGATACTGCCCCGAAAGTCCCGAAATTACTCCCGACAATCTCGAAATAGACCCGAAAGTTCCAAAAATCCTAAATAAGTCCCAAAAACTTGAAAATAGTCTCGAAAGTCCCAAAAATACCTAAATTCCTCCCGATAATCCCGAGAGCCCCAAAAATCCCTAAATAGTCCCGAAAGTCCCAACAGTCCCGAAAATCCCGAAAACCCCATAAATCCGAAATAAGTACCAAAAATAGTCCCGAATGTCCCAAAAACCTGAAATTAGTCCTAAAAATCCAAAAATAGTCCAGGAGTCACAAAAATCCCGAGAATTCCGAAATATTCCCGAAAGTCCCGCTATTAACTCCGACAATCTCGAAAGTCCCAAAAATCCCGAAACTAGTTCCAAAAATCCCTAAATATTTTATAGTCGTTTCGAAAATCCCGATATTAGTTCCGAGAGTCCCGAAAATCTCAAACAAAGTTTCCGGGAATCCCTAAAGAATTACGAAATAGCTTCGAAAATCCCAAAATAGTCCCGAAAACCCCGAAATAGTCTTGAAAATCCAGATTTAGTTTGACGAGTCTCTCAAATGCAGAAACAGTTCCCAAATTGAGGTGTGGTGAGTTTAGGTGAGGTGTGGTGAGAACGGGTGTGATGAATTTAACTGTTTTGAGTTAAGATTTGGCGGATTTTGGTGTACGTACCAGTAGGAGGTGTGGTGAGTTTAGGTGAGGTGAGGTGAGTTTGTATGTGGTGAGTTAATTTGAGGAGAGGTGAAGTGAGTTGTGGTAAAGTAAGTTGAGGTGGGTGTAAGGTGTTAATTCTATAAATTTCTCCTAAATTATACAGTATTTAGTTTGAAAGTATTTAGCCATCGACTAAATACCTTGGTACTTTAGTGAAAGTATTTTGCATCCCCAAGGTACCTGAGTACTTTGGACCAGAGTATTTAGCGCCTGCTAAATACTTTCGTTTTTTGTACTTTGGTATCTAGCAGCTCCTAAATACTCAAGTTTTTCTTACTTTAATATCTAATAGCTCCTAAATACCTAAATACTTTTTACTTGAGTATTTAGCACCACCTAAATACCTAAGTATTGTTTACTTGGGTATTTAGCAGCTCCTAAATACCTAAGTAAATAGTACTTGGGTATTTAGCAGCTCCTAAATACCTAAGTTCTTTTTACTTGAATATTTAGTCATCTCAAAATACTAAGTATTTGTGTATTTAGTACCCAAAGTGGTACTTTAAGTACAAAAGTATTTAGGTGTGCCCATCACTGATTGGGCAATGTTCGAAATTCGGAAAAAATCGAATTTCAACCCCCCACTACCCATCCCTATAGTGGACCTGAAACTACTATATATACTGGTACGTAATCCTCGAAAAACTAAGAATAGAAAAAATTTTACATAGCGCACTTTGCAAGTGGACTACTCATATGTATGTACTTTGTACATTTTAAAACAAACAAGAATTACATAAATAACTGCAGCTACAGTCTTATACGGTTGACAAACCGGCTCGATTATTTGCATAAACAGCCTTTATTTGCTTTGACTCATGCATTTTCCTCTTTAAAATGTGTAACTTAAATTTACTGCCGAGTAAAGTTATATAAAAATATATTTTTAGTGCTCTATGAGCACGTCTTATCTTTATTGAGCCAAAATTTGAACTAACTAGGGTTCGAACGATACTATCGATATTGAGTAAGTATCGATACTGAGGGTATAAAAATGAGTACTTTAATACTCGATACCTTATTTGGTGATTTTACTCGATACTTTGCAAAGTACTCTTAGTATCGAATACTTTTTAAAAAACACACTTTTTAAATTTTTTCCTCCATTGGCAACCTTTCTTGCTTATATGGATTACTATCTTTCAATTTTGCCCATCACTTAAAATAAACTGTAACTGCGTGTAGTCTGTTGCATAACATAAACCAAATAAGTTAAAGTTTAATGGCCTTATTCATAAAACATAAAGTAGGTTTAAAGAGCTTAATAAAATGACATTTTCATACATTTTTCAGTTTATAAACCTTTTTTATTTTTTATGAAGAAGGCCATAAACTTTACGCAAAGTTCACGAAAATGCAGAATTTTTAGAAACTTTTTGGGTATGCAGTTTTGTAACCTATTCAAATTTACGTGTAGCCTACTACCGTTAACTTTTAATTCAAACTTGCACATTANAGTATTGTTTTAAATTGAAAATTGATAAAATAAATGAAATCTTTATCTACGTCTAGATATCTATACATATAATAAAATTGTAACAGGTCGATGTCTGTACATTATAGATATTAAAGAAAAATTAATGTGGGGGGTCTTTATTAGAGCACCAGAAGCCAAATCAACCATTTTTAGAATTTTTGTCTGTCTGTGTGTCTGTCTGTCTGTCTGTCTGTATGTTCGTTCGTGCATCACTCGAAAACGAATGCATGGATTTGAATGCAGTTTTCACCGATGTATTTCTAGAGGTCTAACTTAATATATGGGAAGAAAAAAATTTGAGAGTTGCCACCTGTTTGAAAATTGGAGTTTTAGTAAATTGATAAGAAAAAATGAATATTGCCATATGGGCGTCAAAAGAACGAGGCTGAAGAAGGCTTACAGCCAAAAATATTTTTTAGAGTTGCCACCTGTTTGAAAATTTACATTTAATTTAATTTATGAGATAAATTGAATATTGCAATATGGGTATCAAACTGAAGGGGTTTAGGAAATTTTATTGCCGAAAATAGTTTTAGGGAGGGCTGCCACCTGTTTGAAAAATAGTATTGTTTTAAATTGAAAATTGATAAAATAAATGAAATCTTTATCTACGTCTAGATATCTATACATATAATAAAATTGTAACAGGTCGATGTCTGTACATTATAGATATTAAAGAAAAATTAATGTGGGGGGTCTTTATTAGAGCACCAGAAGCCAAATCAACGATTATTAGAATTTTTGTCTGTCTGTCTGTCTGTATGTTTGTTCGTGCATCACTCGAAAACGAATGCATGGATTTGAATGCACCTTCCACCGATGTATTGCTAGAGGTGTAACTTAAAATATAAGAAGAAAAAAATTAGAGAGTTGCCACCTGTTTGAAAATTTACATTTAATTTAAATTATAAGATAAATTGAATGTTGCAATGTGGGTATCAAACTGAAGAGGTTTAGGAAATTTTATTGCCGACAATATTTTTATGGAGGGCTGCCACCTGTTTGAAAATTTACATTTAATTTAAATTATAAGATAAATTGAATGTTGCAATGTGGGTATCAAACTGAAGAGGTTTAGGAAATTTTATTGCCGACAATATTTTTATGGAGGGCTGCCACCTGTTTGAAAAATTTTATTGTATTAAATTGATAAAACAAATGAAATCTATATCTGTACTACTTATAATAAAATTGTACCAGCTGATGTCTGTACATTATAGCTATTATAGAAAAATTAATGCGGGGGTCTTTATTAGAGCAACGGAAGCCAAATCAGCCTGAATGTTTGCACGCGCATAACTCGAACACCAATGCATGGAAATGAATGCAGTTTTCACCGATGTATCGCTAGAGGTCCAGCTTACAATATAGAAGAAAAAGATTAGAGTTACCACCTGTTTGAAAATTTCAGTTTAAGTAATTTGATACGATGAAGTAAATATTGCAGTGTGACTGTCAAAAGAAAGAGGTTTGCAAAGGCTTGCAACTGAAAATAATTTTGTGGAAGGTTGCCACCTGTTTGAAAACTTTTTTTAATTTAATTCATAACATAAATTATATATTGCAATATTGGCTTCAAACTAAAGAGATTAGGAAATTTTAATACCGAAAATATTTTTATGGGATCTGCCACCTGTTTGAAAAATTTGATTCATTTAAATTGGTTAAAGAAATGAAATATATTACAATACAGATATTTTCTAAACTAAAGAGGTTTAAGAAGTTTACTTTCTAAAATATGTTTTAAGCGAGTTCCCACTAATTTGAACATTTTAATTCAGTTAAATTGATAAGATAAACTAAATGTTGCTATATGTGTAGCAAACTAAAGTATTTGAGAATAATAAAATTGTAACAGACCGATATATGTACATAACAGTCATTAAAAAAAGTTAATATAACTGTAAAAAAGGAATAATTACTATAAATCATTTTATTTTAAGCAGGATTTAACGAATCGATAACCGTATTTTTAAACTAATGAAAAAAAAATCGTGTTATGTGTTGTTTTCTTCCAAAACTTTTAGATTAAAAAAAAACTATACGGCCACCTTAGGCAACCTAGAAATAAATCTATCGATACAAAATGACGCCGAGTGAACTCCGTATTTCGCTTTGGCTGTGTTCAATTTTATACGTTTGCGGGTGTTCTAATTTTGACAGGGCGCATTTCACAGTGATCAGTTTGCCGGTATTGTGGTTCTGATATCAGTGTAAGCGAACAGAGAAAAAAGAAAAGAGAACACCTGGAATAAGTTTTTTTGTCACGTTTAAATTCTTACAATCGAATGTGTATATTAGCAGTCAGTTTACAAAAAAGTTCTTTGAATTAAATGTATATGTATTTATTACTATTAGGTAACTTCAGAAATAAAGCAGCGGTTTTGCTCAACAAATTTAAATTACTGAGCCAAACGACAACAACGTCAATACCAATTACAACAACATTGTTCTGCGAATAGCAAACAAATATTTCAACCACAAAGTAACAAATCAATGCTACAAGCATACAGCTGAGTAAATGCAAGCCAACGCGAGGCAGCAGGGAATGAATGTCGGCCGATTTTTGTTTCATTTGTTTTTGCAGAGTCAACGTTTGTTTCGTTTGTTTTGCTGTGTTTGTTGTAACTGAACCAAAGTGAGCCGTGGAGTTGTTGTAAGTAAACTGAATGTCGATCGATTTTTGTCGGTGATTATTTTGCGTGTTGTGCTTCCACGAATTCTGTGTTTGTTGTAAGTGAGCTAAAGTGAGCCACAGTGATGTTGTTGTGAGAGAATTGAGCTACTGGATGATCACCAAAGACGAATTTAATAAGGTGGTGTTACCGGCGAATATGAATTGTTCGCCGTGCAGAACATTACGATGTGTTTTTTGTAATTCATTCTGTCATTGTGCGTATAGTTAGTGTAATTTTTTACTTATATACGGTTAACACCACCTTATTAAATTCGCATTGTGAGCACCCTGTTGCAAAGTATGCAAAGGAGAAGAACAACACCATAGGGCTATTCGCGATCCGGTGCAAATGGGTTAGCATCATTGCATTGCAAATTTGTATTGCAAATTATTTGCAAAACACAAACAAAATACACGCATTTGCATTTGTCATGGCTTGGCAAATTTGCAATACCGAAAATCCATAGCATAAAAATGCTATGCATTGCAACTCTGGTTGACATTTCTATCAGCTGATTAAATCCATAAACAAAACCAAAGCTGATGCACAAAAATTGTTTTGCAAAAATTTTACCATGACAGTTTAATAAAGGTCGCTCACAATCCAAGGCATATTTCTGCAATTGCATAAATTTGTCAGCTCTTATGCACCAAATCGGGAATAGCCCTATTAAATCATTTGCTTTGCTTACAGGGCAGTTATTGCTACCAATTAGTGCAAGTGAGAATTGTACCAATTTGTTTTTGCGAAAGTATTTGTGTGCTGTATTTTGCGTATAGTTATGGTCTGACAACTTCGCATAAACTGCAAACTGTAATTTCGTATGTACTTTGTATGTATTCCACTACCCAGAAAATAGCAGAACTTTTAAAAACTTAGCGATCTGCTGAATTTAGATTTTGCTTCACATTTTCTTAAGTTACACTTTTAGTGCACTGCTACAAATGGTTGTGCGAAGTTATGCGAAGTATGCATAATCAGACCCTTAAGTAACACGTATACATACGAGTACCTACATACATACATATGAGTGTATGTTTGTATGTTGTACTGACAAAGCATGATTCAATAACTAAAGGTTCAATGAGCTGACAGTTGTCTCTCTCGCATCGCTCCCTTAGCAGTGGCACCATGTTGTTTCTCTGAAATAGAAGTACATATAAGTTTTTGTGCAATATATTTTTTTGTATATGCATATAAAGCACATTTAACTGAGTACTTTTATTTTAATTTTGAGCCTTTTTGCAGTTTTTTATATTGCTAAGAAGTACATAAGATACGTAATTCACGTAGATATCTTAATATTTCGTTCAATATTTCTTTTAAAACACCAAATTTCATGGAAATACATTAGAATTTACAAAAGGAATTTCAAGGAATTGCCTACTTTGCGTACTGTTCTACAAATATTTTCGCGCCATGGGATTTTATTTTCCCCTTTTCTGTGTCCTTCGTACATTCAACCTTTTGTAAGGGAGTGTCAAACCGCGGTATCTAACCTTTAATTATTGAATCCTGCTTATCGAGAAAAAACGCAGCAATGAAAAAGCTAAAGCAAAAATTGCGTTCCCCAACTTTTCTGTGTTAAAACCTGTAAAACTGTCAAAAAGCAAAAGAAGCCAGAAAACCGAGTACGGGAACGTTTTCTGGTAAATTCGTACAACTTCTTGCGAGTTAGGGAACGCAACTATTAATGAGAATACACCAAACTTAGGTCGGGGTTATGCAGACATTTTGTTTGGCAAACTGCGTGCAATTGTTGTTACAGCAAACTCGGAGAGAGCGAGTTTGGCGACTCTCACAGCAAACTAATTTTGTTTGGTCAAACTGCAGCAAATTCGGTGTTGTCATATACAAAAATTTTAGACAATTGTTGCTATACACAAAAATTGCCGTGATACCGAAAGCCAGAGAGCTTAATTTATGCTGTAGGAGCTTCAAAGATTAGGGCACAGTTAATTGCCTATGCTATATCATAAAAAATATATTAATTGTGCGCGTTATGTACATCTGAAATTCTAACTTCGTGTTGGCAATAGCCATGAGAACCATAATGAACGTGCAACCCCGTGCCAAACTCGAAATAACCACCTCCGAGCAAGCTAAGTAGCCGCCATTTAATTTGGCAAACAAAAGTTTGTCTGCATAGCACCGACCTTACTGCTATCAGCAACAGCATTGGTTGCTTCGGCTGACTGTCTAAGCAAAAACAAACTGCGCTGTAAGCAAAAGCAAATGATTTCATGTCTGTTTTCGCTTTTGCTGTCTGCTTTCGCTGACTTATTTTTCTTAAGCTTCAGCTAAGCAATAGCGAGTGCAATGAAAATAGTCGAGCAACTCCAAATCCTGCTTTTATTTCAGTATTCAGTAAATATTATAAAATTGTACCAGGCCGGTATCTGTACATAATAGATATTAAAGAAAAGTTCATACAAGCCAAATTAGCAATTTTTAGAATTTTGGAATTTTGGAATAATATATGGAATTAAATGCAGTTCACGAATGTACATATTTGTAGAGGTCTAACTGAAAATATGGAATCCATTTTATTACTGCAAAATATTTAATTCCCGCTATATGTATTTGTACGTATGCTTTGGAGTTGTAGCTTGAAATACAAGCAAATTTTTCCGTTTGCTTGCGTTGCTATGTACCTGCTTCCACATAAATGTTTGTATTCAAAACAATTGTCAAATGCGCGAATTAGAATACGTATGCTTGGGAGTTCCAGCTTTAGCTATTTCATACCTAAATATGCTAAAGAATTAGAAAATCTCCTATGCTTTTGGCTGACTTTCAGTATGTTGAATCGTATTGAAGGTTCATATACTAGCGAAACCACCTTCTTCTTCTTTTCCTTAGTTAGCGAAAAGTAATTTTTAATAAACAAGAATGGACATTTTCTTATAGCATCACTAGCAAATACCCGGCGTGATTCACTGCGCCTTAAAAGTATTTTTGTGTTATTTGATACCCGTATTGTAATATTTCATTTATTTTATCAATTTAGTTAAATACAATTTTTCCTAAAAAATATTTTCGGCAGTAAACTTTTCTAAACCTCTTCAGTTGTATACCCATTTGCAACATTTAATTTATCTTATAAAATAAATTAAATTAAAATTTTTAAACATGTGGCAACCTCCACAAAAATATTTTCAGCTCTAAGCCTTTTATAACCTCTTTCTTCTCACAAGCGTATTGCAATATTAACTTTTGGGGTATTCACAACGGTGTCGTAAGTGTCGTATTGTTGTATGTCGTAAACTTTAAACGCCTAAAAAATATATTAAGAGGTTTCGCAAAGTACCACCAAAGTCATACTATGAATTTTCGCAGTGTTAAAAAATAGTTGGTTGTGGTTTCAAGTTATCTTAACATTTATTTAAGCTTTTAAAGTTTACGAAATACAACAATACGACACTTACGGCACCGTTGTGAATCCCTCATTTATCTTATCAATTTACCTAAACTGCAATTTTCAACCAGGTGGCAACTTTCTAATTTTTTTCCTTCTTATATGTTAAGTTACACCTCTAGCAATACATGAGTTGAAACTGTTTTCAATTTCATGCATTAGTTTTCGAGTGATGCGCATGCAAACATACAGATAGACATTGGCCTGTTACAATTTTATTATATGTATAGATATTTCAGGTTATAATACTAAAAACTACATTTATTTCAGTAAATAATAATAGAAAAAAATAATTCGGGCATTACTGTGTTAAATACATACCCAATACATATTTATAATGCCTTCCCGAAAACGCTCCAACCTATCGTCGGCTTCTGCTCAAGCCAAACGAGTACGATTGAGAATATTTACAGAAAATCAACAGCAACGAGAAGAGCGTCTAGCACTGCAACGTTCTAGAAGAGCAACTTCTCGATCTCAAGAGACTGCTGCTAACCGCGAATCGCGCCTTGATGCTAATAGACGCCGTAACGACGCGTCAAGATCTGCAGAAAGTGGTGTTCAACGTGAAAGTCGGTTGAGTGCTGACCGGTCTCGCAAAACTGAAGTACGAATTGGGGAAACTCGGGGAGAACGTGAGTTTCGTTTAAGCTCTGATCGTAGGCGCCACGAGTTTTCTCGATCTGAAGAGACGAACTCTGAAAGAGGACAGCGTTTGTCTTCTGACCGCATCCGCCACGAAACCTCACGTTCTATAGAAACGCATGAGGAAAGGGTGTTGCGTCTGTCTGCTGATCGCACGCAACATGAAATCACGCGCTCTCTGGAAACGCATGAGGAAAGAGTGTCGCGTTTGTCTGCTGACCGCACGCGCCACGAAATCTCACGTTCTGTAGAAACGCATGGGGAAAGGGTATCGCGTATGTCTGCTGATCGCACCCGCCACGAAATCACGCGCACTCTAGAACCAAATGAGGAAAGAGTGTCGCGTTTATATGCTGACCGCATCCGCCACGAAATCTCGCGTTCTGTAGAAACGCATGAGGAAAGAGACTTGCGTTTATCTGCTTCTCGAATTCGTTACTATGATAGACAGGAAATTAACGCTCATCACCAGGAAGAAGAAAGGAGTCGTGTGCAAGAACTGCGACAATCACAACACTGTGACATCCGAATGGTGCACTTAGAGGAAGACCGCATACGCCACGTCGTTCTTAGGCTGCCTGTTAGCGATGATGATGCTTCCATGGTATACGATCCCGAAGATTTACTATGGACAGAAATAGAAAAAAGTGCATTTTATTATGACCCGTTAATAAAATATGCCGATAATACTAATCTTGGCTCAAGGAACAAAAGATGCGCGCATTGCCGTGCCCTGAAGTGGGATCGAGAACCCAAAGGAATGTGTTGCTCATCTGGCAAAGTTCATTTAGAAAGGATACAAGAACCACCAGAACCTTTGAAAGGATTGTTGAATGGAGAACNATTGAAAAGATTGTTAAATGGAGAACATCCGCAATCGAAACACTTTTTAAGCAATATACGGGCCTATAACAGTGCATACCAGATGACTTAATTTGGAGCAAATCAGATCATTGAGGGGGCATTTATGCCTTCTTTCAAGATACAGGGTCAAGTCTACCATCTAATCGGCTCTTTGTTACCGACCGATGTTCCAAGGTTTCTGCAAATATACTTTGTAGATAATTACCAAGAGCAAGCAAATATTAGGCAACAACATATCCCTAATTTAGACTCGGGTTTGGTAAGCAGTCTGCAAAATATGCTTCATAATGTGAACCTGTACGTCAACAGCTTTAAAGCGGCACTTGAATCCGTCTCAGATGACGAGCGCAGTAATTACAAGTTTGTAATTATTGCTGATAAAAGGCCAATTGGATCACATCCGGGTCGCTATAATGCACCAACCACAAATGAAGTCGCTGTCCTGTTAGTCGACCAGGATTGCGATCGGAGGGACATTGTGATATGCACTCATGACGATCGACTTCAAAGAATCAGTGAGACTCATCGCGCTTATGATTCGTTGCAGTATCCTTTAATGTTTTGTCGAGGTGAAGACGGATACAATTTTGGCGTATATAATGTTGATCCTCGCACGGGTGCTCCGAATTTTAATAAAAAAACTTCTGCAATGCAGTTCTACAGTTTTTTAATCCAATTACGCGAGAACGAACACATCTTCTTACACCGGTTTCGGGGCCTTTTTAATAAATTTTTAGTGGATGTATATGCAAAAATTGAAACTGAACGATTAGTATTCATCCGCGCCAATCAGAAGAAACTACGTGCGGAAAATTACGTAGACCTAAGAGATGCGCTACAGCACGATGCTGATGCAGAAAACTTAGGTAGGATGATAATTCTCCCTTCCACATTCACTGGTAGTCCCAGATACATGGCCGAGCGAACTCAAGACGCCTTTTTCTATGTTAGAAAGTATGGGGGCGCAGATTTGTTTATAGCTATGACAACCAATCCCAAATGGCTCGAAATAGAAAATAACTTGCTTCCTGGCCAGGTTTCCTACGAAAGGCATGACTTGATTTCTCAAGTGTTTCATTTAAACAAGAACGCTTGATATATCTTCTTACAAAAGAAAAACTATTCGGAGCGGTCCGCTGCTATATGCTTTCAATCGAATGGCAAAAGCGTGGGTTGCCTCATTCGCACAACCTTTTATGGCTCGAAGAGAAGATTAGGCCGAACGAAATTGATCGAGTTATTAGTGCGGAAATCCCGAACCCAGACACCGATCCCATTCTACACAACATTGTCAAAACCAACATGATTCATGGCCCATGTGGCTCATTCAATACAAACTCACCTTGCATGAAGGAAGGCCTTTGTACGAAGAGGTTTCCGAAAAAGTTCGTAAACGAAACTGTTACTGGTGAAAACGGATACCCATCTTACCGCCGCCGAGCATCTCAAAATGGCGGTTTCACTGCCGAAGTAAATATGCGCGGATCAGTTAACAATCGGTGGGTAGTGCCTTATTCGCCAGTACTTTCACGAGCATTTGAAACTCATCTGAATGTAGAATACTGCGCTAGCGTAGAATCGATAAATTATATCTGCAAGTACGTAAATAAGGGAAGCGATCAAGCGACATTTGGTTTACAGAGCAGTGATCGTGATGAGGTGACCAAATATCAATCAGGTCGCTATATAAGTACTTCGGAAGCAGTGTGGCGAATACTTGGCTTTTCCATCCACGAACGACATCCTCCTGTAATGCATTTAGATGTCCATTTGGAAAACGGGCAGCGGGTGTATTTTAATCCTGAAAACGTAAGGGAACGTCTAGAAAATCCTCGCTCTACCACACTCTTGGCGTATTTCAATCTGTGTCAAAAAGATAGTTTTGCACAAACGCTCCTGTACAATGAAATACCGTCCTACTACACATACAGTAAACAAAGAGGACTATTTAATAGACGCCGACGCGGTCAGCCTGTGGAGGGGTTTCCAGATGTCCATCGCGAGAACGCAATAGGACGAGTGTATACGGTGCATTCAAGTAATAGTGAGTGATATTACTTGCGACTTTTGCTGCACACAGTCAGGGGAGCCACTTCATATACATATTTGAAGACTGTCAATGGCGCTGAACATTCTACCTTTCACGGAGCTTGCTGTGCACTGTGTCTGCTAGATGACGACCGAAATTGGTTTGAAACTCTTGAAGAGGCCGTTGTCAGTGAAACTCCCAGTCGACTGCGGCATTTGTTTGCAGTTATGATAGTGTTCTGCGGACTTTCCCCATCCTGTACAGCTATGGGAGAAATATCAGCGGCATCTGTTAGAAGACTTTCTCTTCGCGGCTAAGCGTGCTGATGGAGATAGTATTGCAGATCCTGATAAGCGTGTTATTAATCGTTGTCTTTTGTCGCTTCAAGGCATTGTTATTTCAATAAGAGGCAATCCTTTGAGTCATTACGGTCTTCCAGAGCCGCAGGAAACCACGGAAGCTCAGCGAGTTAGTAGAGAGTATGCAGCGGAGACAAATTACAGTTATTCTGCGATGCCCGAAATTGTAAACAATAATTCTGGGACCCTTACCGATGAACAAAAGTCTGTGTATAACAAATATTAACAAGTGTCAATAAACAGGATGGCGAAACATTTTTTTTGGACGCCCCTGGTGGTACAGGCAAAACCTTTTTGACTCGACTACTACTAGCTGAAGTGAGACGACAAGGGAAGATAGCACTAGCTGTCGCCTCATCGGGTATTGCTGCCACTTTACTCCCTGGAGGCAAAACTGCCCACACTATGTTTAAGATACCCTTGAACCTCGATATAAATGAAACCCCAGTNGCCTCGATATAAATGAAACCCCAGTTTGTGAAAAGGCGAAAATTCTTGCAGAGCGCAGCCTAATCGTTTGGGATGAGTGTACGATGGCGCACAAGAAGGCCGTGGAAGCAGTCAATCGCACTCTCCAAGACATCCGACGAAACGATCACATCATGGGAAGAATAACTGTTTTGTTTTGTGGGGATTTCCGTCAGACTCTACCCGTTATAACCCGCGGAACTAGAGCTGATGAGGTGAACGCATGCCTCAAATGCTCCGTACTCTGGCCACGGGTGCAGAAATTGAGTCTGACGCGCAACATGAGAGCACACTTAGGCGACAACCCCCATGCCCAAGAATTTTCGGACGCTTTGCTAAAAATCGGCGAAGGTTCATTTCCCTAATCGAATGGATTAGTAACCCTACCAGAGAACCTTTGTAAGATTGTACCTTCGGTGGAGGAACTAATTCATTCCGTTTATGGAGATGTATCTCAAATAACGCATCAGGACAACAATTCTTGGCTTTGCGAGCGAGCAATACTTACGCCCAAAAATGACCAAGCAGCTTCCATAAATCACAGCACTTTGGAAAAAATTGAAGGAGACGAGGTGATATACCGGTCAATAAACAAGTTTTGGACCGAACCGATGCTACCACTTATCCAGTAGAGTTTCTTAATTCTCTATCTGCCCCCGGACTCCCTGCGCATAACATCGTCCTGAAAGTGGGTATTCCGATTATGTTGCTTCGGAACTTAACCCCTCCAAAGTTATGCAATGGAACCCGCCTTAAGGTGATGTCGCTTCGAAATAATATTATAGAAGCAGAAATTCTTACGGGCTGTGGAGCTGGTGAAGTAGTTTTCATACCACGCATACCCCTAATTCCAAACAATTTCCCATTCCAATTTAAACGTGTGCAGTTTCCCGTGAGCGTATGATTCGCTATGACCATCAACAAGTCGCAAGGTCAGACACTTCGAGCCGCCGGTGTCGATCTCAGAACGAACTGTTTCTCACACGGACAACTATATGTAGCTTGCTCACGCGTAACTAGCTCCGACAATTTGTTTATAATGGCTAATATGGGTAGAACATCAAATGTTGTATATAAAGAAATTCTTTTGTTTTTATTGTTTCGTTTTGGATAACAATAAACGTTTTTACTTATCCATCTCAGTCTTTTTTATTGGTATTTGATTCTCAACTGTCTCCGTAAAATTAAAAATATTATCCACAGATTCTAAATTCCTCGCATACGAAGTCGCGGGCAAAAGCTAGTTCCTAATAAAATTTGAAATATGTATGTATGCACATTTAACGTTAAAATTACTTCTAACGTGAAAGTAAGTTCTGCAATGAAATAAAAATCAAATATTTTAAATTTCTATTGTTTTAATTTCAGGAAATAACTAGATATACGATTGAAGAATAAAATAATTTTAGTATCCCAAAAAACGTATTTTAATGAGTCCGATACTGAGTAGTATCGATACTTTTTCCCTGATACTTTTAGAGTATCGATACCATGAGCTTGATGCCAGAATGAGTACTCAGTATCGATACCAAAGTCTGAAATTTCGAACCCTAGAACTAACTTTAGTTGACAATCGGATTCTTAACCTAAGCTTGGAGTTGGATGTTGTCACATGCAACCACCATGTGCCTAGTTAGTTTATCACGGTTACGGCATTTGTGCTATATGATATCCAAGTTTGGTAGACATAGCGTCGGCAGAAAATGTGATGCGCGTGTGAACGTCGCTGTTAACTTCTGTGGCGTTAACTCCTCCCCCTTTAAGTTCAACGGTATCCTCACTGTTGTGGGTTAGGGTACCGGCAATATCATCTGTATTCTTTTTTGTTGTTTTTATGGTTACTTTATAGTTCCTTCGGGAGGTATATGTTCTATATAATAGTAGGCAGATAACTATGACGAAGATAATAGAATTGATGGTTAGACTAGCGCCGTATTTATACTTGATTTCTTTCAATTCTTCAGTGTTAGGAATCTATAATTCCTTCAGCATTTGTAAGGATAGGGCTTCCTTGAAGATATTGGTCGCATTAGAAGTTTGTGCTATTGCAGGTAATGGTTTTGCAGCTGATAGCTGATTGCTTCTAAATATTTGGTTTTTCACTGTGATTGTTGAGGTGCTGTGGTGTGTTCCTTGCAGTGACATGGATTTGTTATCTATTGTTACTTCCCCGCTGTGATCATTTAGTAGAAGAATGTTAGATGTGATTTTTTCGATTGCCGGTAAATGTTGGTTATTGGTGGTGGTGCATGTTGACGGCAAGCTTTTCATTAAATTAGGAATGCAACTAGAACTTGTAATATTAACAAAGCTCGACGTTTTACAAATTGATATTTCATCTAAGGTATTACATACGTGGTTCATTCGTAATATTTCATTTTCACACAACATTATATTTTCAAATTCAAACTTAATGCTAACATTTTTCATTTTTACGGGTTTTAACAACAATTTTTTACAACTAGTTTTCTCTGTTAATGGTAGCGACACAACGTACAACAAGGTTGATTGGTTTGCAGCGATTTTTACTTCACTGAATTCTAAGGCTTCTATTAAATTTACAAAAGGCATTTTTTGTTCCTCGAAAAGATTTTTTGTAATGTTAATTTCGAAATTTGATAAGATAAAGGAGTTGACAATGCCTGCTTTGGCCCACTGTATCGAGTAATCTATCTGAACCAATTCTTCTTCAATTATATTGAGTTTGTGTTCTATATTTCGTATTATCTCTTTTTTTGCTATCTCGCTTGACCGGACTGTGTTTAAAAGGGTATTCGTTATTTTCGAGATTTCATTCAGTCGGTTGATTATTAATCTGTTAATTATTAATTGTTTGTCGTTATTGCTTAATAAGTTATTTGTCTGGTCGGATATCAGTTGGAAATCGTCGTGGTCTGGAGAGCCTGCTANCAATTATATTGAGTTTGTGTTCTATATTTCGTATTATCTCTTTTTTTGCTATCTCGCTTGACCGGACTGTGTTTAAAAGGGTATTCGTTATTTTCGAGATTTCATTCAGTCGGTTGATTATTAATCTGTTAATTATTAATTGTTTGTCGTTATTGCTTAATAAGTTATTTGTCTGGTCGGATATCAGTTGGAAATCGTCGTGGTCTGGAGAGCCTGCTAGCCATTTCCAAGCAGTTCCAAGGATGTTCAAGGATCGTTTTTGCCTAGGTTTGAGTCCGTTAAGTATGTTCTTTAGTAGATCGGTGTCGTATTTGAGAAAAAGGTAACTTCTGTCCTTGGGTGTAACATAGTTTTTTATTGTAGATTCTATGTCCAAGATAGCATCTTCGTATTGGTTGAGGTTAATTGCATGTAAGAGTTTGAATGTACCTGTCTGTAGTAGTGCAATACCTTTATCGATTGCGATTATTTGGGAATTGCTGTAATCCAATATCTGTGTTTTGCAGTGGCATATCGTCATTAATTTTAATAGAAAAAATATGTATCTTATAAAAGTTGTCATGTTGTCTCCTGTGAATGAAAATAATTCTTCTCAATCAGGTATTGATTATTTTTCCTAATACTGAGCTAATATATTTCTAACTAATTTATTATTAATCCTTTATGCACTATTCTTCCTGAATTTGTGGTAATTGTACTGTTTCTGTTTTCCGCTACAGTTTCTTCTTTATTTCGGCATGTAAGTTTATTTCCAATTCTCTTATTTGTTCTAACAAAAATTACGTCGTCCACATTATAATTTTTAATTTTTTTTTATAAGGCTTTCCTTTTTTTGTTGTGATAATTAAGGTCAGCGTCCTGTTTATATTGGAGCCTCTGAATATTCTTTTGCTTTTTGGCTTCGACTTGAAGAGGGTCAGACGTTACATGTCGTCCAAAAAATAGCTCTACAGGTTTTTGGTTTGTGGTAGAGTGAATAAAATAGTTATACTTCNATTTTTTTTTATAAGGCTTTCCTTTTTTTGTTGTGATAATTAAGGTCAGCGTCCTGTTTATATTGGAGCCTCTGAATATTCTTTTGCTTTTTGGCTTCGACTTGAAGAGGGTCAGACGTTACATGTCGTCCAAAAAATAGCTCTACAGGTTTTTGGTTTGTGGTAGAGTGAATAAAATAGTTATACTTCCATATGGATTCGTCGAGGAGGTCTGCAAAGGATGAATGGACGTTTTCTGCCTTAAGACAAGGCATTATTTCTGCCAATGTGCTGTGGAATGGTTCGATTTGTCCGTTTACTGTACTGGTATAAGGTGGGCATTTAAATATTTCGATATTTAATTGGTCTTCTAAAAGATGTATTATTGAAGCAGATCATAGTGATTTTTCGTTGTCGATAACTATTTTTTCCGGTATCCCGAAGCACATCAATAGTCTTCTAAGAGGTTCTTTAATATGTTGTGTGGCTCTTGATCTGACTAATGTCGCTTGGGCATATTTAGAAAACTTATCTATTACAGTCAGTATTACTCTGTCGTTTGTGTAGTAAATGTCTAGATGTACGATCTGTCCAGGATATTGTGGGATTGGAGTCGGTTGTATAATGGGTTTTGGGGGGTGTCTTTCATATTTCTGCGTTTTACAAACTTACACTGTTTTATTATTGCGTCTATTTTCGATTGCATTCTAGGGAAGTAAAATGATTGTAAATGCTGCTGTTTATTTTCGCGCGCGCTGCGATATGCACGTGTGTGTTCTTTTAGGATTTCATTCTCTTGTTCGGCTTCGTCCGCTAGGTCAGTTAACATTTTCCGCGTGAATCTAATTTTATAATTTCTGAAGTGTAGAGGGTATATTTCCTGTATTTTGCCGAGAATGTGCTCTTCTGTGCTTAAGCCGTTTACGACTGACGGATTCAGATATCGTTTTAAAATTTCAATTAATTTCTCTTGAGAGTAGTCATTTTCAGTAACAGTATGTCTGTGATATGTTTGGAAAATTATATTGAACCTGTATGAGGGAATTACATCGACATTATGTTCGGAGCTTTCATCGCTATGCATAGTACCTATCAATGAATTTATTTGGGGCGGTCGTGAGAGTGCATCGGCGACCACATTTGCCTTTCCCGGTTTGTAATGCAACTCATAATTGTTCCTCCAAGATGGCTTTCCATCTTTTCATTTTATTTTTGTTGCTTTTTGTACTAAGCGCGTACGTCAGGGGCTGGTGATCGGTAAAGATTTTAACCTTAGCCGATCCGTAAAGGTAGTTTCGTAAATTACATAAAGCCCAGATAATCGCCAACATTTCCTTTTCATTTGTGGCGTAATGTTCTTCTGTCTGGCTTAGTGTTCGGGATATGAAAGCAATGAGTTTATCCTTCTGCGAGAGTACTGCGCCAATCGCGTAGTTTGAGGCGTCTATTGTTAACTGAAACTCTTTTGAATAGTCGGGATGTATGAGCATTACTTCCTCTGCAGTGAGAGATAATTTAATTTTGTTAAAGGCTTCGATTGCGTTTTCATCTAGTGATATATGTGTTTTTTTTCTCTTCCCCTCTTAGAAGGACTGTAAGGGGTTTTGCCAGATTCGCATAATCTTTGATGAAGCGGCGATAATACCCTGAAATTCCTAANATTCGCATAATCTTTGATGAAGCCGCGATAATACCCTGAAAGTCCTAAGAAGGCACGAAAATCTTTCAAAGTTTGGGGTGTAGGAAAGTTCACTATCGCTTCGGTTTTTTTTTTGGATTCGTCTTGAGGCCCTTCTCGGTAATAATAAATCCCAGAAACTCAACCTCAGATTTTAAAAATTCACTCTTATCTAACTGTATTTTTAAATTGGCGTTCTCTAGACTCTCGAAAATGATTTTCATGTCGTTGAAATGAGTTTCCTGGGCCTTGCTGAAGATGATAATATCATCTTTATAAACATAACATCGCTTGCCGATGTGATCCCTGAGAATAACGTCTAGGGCTCTTTGGAAAATTGAGGGAGCATTTTTCAGCGCTAAAGGCAGTCGAGTAAACTCTTACTTACCGTCTGTTACTGGTCTGTCTGTGGTGGTGCGAATCTCGCTTTTTACTGTGGTAGTAAAAGTAAATTTTTCTTCGGGGTCGGCAAATAGCGTTTTGAAATTACTAACTAACTAGTGCAGGTTTTCTTTTTGAATTTCGTTTAAATGTTCCGTTCTGATATTGATAAAATTTACGTCTTGCGAGAACTGTTGTTTCAATTTAATTTTTAATCTGTTTCCTATTGACATATAGTTATTCTTTGCGTGTATACGACATCTAACTCTTTTAGTGAATCGTTTCCTATAATGGCATGGAAAGATTTTAATGTTGACAGCAAGAAAAATTTGATGGTGGTGTTCTTCAGTCCGAAGACATTTGCAAAAGTGTGATGGGTGATTGAAATATTTCCTCCTATAGAGGTTGCGAAAAATGGGTTGTCATTTCTAACGGGTTTCTTCACAAACTGGGGCTGCACAAAATTTTTGTTAGAGCCAGTGCTTGTTTTACATTCGATGTAAGGCACTGAAGAGTTATTCATTCTAAAAAATGAATGTCTGTGAAGTCAATACTTTCTAAGGGGTCGCTTTCTGTTTGGTAATTTTCACCTAGGTTTTCGGAAGGATAAACGTAGTCGTGTAGCGATTCTCCTGCTACTTCGTTGTTATCCCTAACGTCTTTGTAGTCCTGGATTTCTATATTATAATTACGCTGCCTCTTGTCAGTATAGAGCTGGGTTGACGCAGGTCTTTTACCCTGAGACGTGTTGTTTAGCGTCGGTCGATTCATGTAATTTATATTTCGTGTTTGAGCACTTTGGTCTACCTCCATTGGCTCTGGTTTTTTTTTGTGGCTTAGGTCCGAGAGGACGAGGAGGTGGTACAGAATTGTTTCTAATATTATTAGGATTGTTATAATAGGTATACCCAAACGCAGAATTTGGAGTAGGGTTGGGATTTCTTGGCAGCTGTGGGAGATATGCTAATTCTGGATAAAAATAGGGGCTCCCCTTAGTAT
Source organism: Rhagoletis zephyria (assembly GCF_001687245.7). Taxonomy (NCBI): domain Eukaryota; kingdom Metazoa; phylum Arthropoda; class Insecta; order Diptera; family Tephritidae; genus Rhagoletis; species Rhagoletis zephyria. The sequence goes on from NW_016161284.1 coordinate 22,035, forward strand.
TGGTATTACTGCGGTTATTAGTATTCCTAGGGGGAATTGCCGGATTAGTTGGATAAGGATTATGAACGTTTTTTTGCTACTCCATAAGCATAATTTGTCCTAGGGTATAGGTTCTCTAGTTTTTGACAAAGGTGTAGAGCTTGAGGGAGATCAACCGGTTCCCTCATTCCCAATAGTTTGGGTAAGTCTCCATTCAGACCGCGAATGAAAGTATCAAGAGCTTTATCTCGATATGTTTGGGTCATAATGCAGAGTGTTACATGACTCATTTCCATACATGATATTTTGTTTAAAATAAACGATAAATGTGAGTAGACACTCTGATAAAATTCTTCTGTAGTTAACCGTCCTTGTAAAAGTGTGTTCATTTGATATTCGAGAGTGCCGAGATCTCGCTTATCAGCATAATGGAGCGTAAGGCACTTGCAAATGGACTTCCAATTTAGTTGTGTATTGTACGACTCCAATACCGCGTCCGCTTGTCCTGTAACTTTATTTCTTATTACGCTTAATATTCCGAAGTATTTTGGGGTACCGCAGATAGGTTCATAAATTTGTATAATTCGCTCTACGCTCTTCTTCCAAGAGCTGAATTCCCTTGGCTCACCCGAAAATTCTCGAAGACTTCTAACTATGTCGGCAATTTTGTCGAGTTCACATATATTATTTCCGTTTGTCAAAGTAATGGTCTGATCTGCTTCTATTGTTGGGTTTTCCCTTTGCCCTAATCTAGCGTCGACTAACCTATTTACGGGTTCTGCAATTTGGTTACTCATTTCCTTAGATGCTTCTGCACTTGGTTGTGATTGATTACTTGTCAACACAGGTGGCCTAATCAAATTATTATTTGGCATTTTGTGATATTTCTTTATGCTCTTCTTATTACGCTTAGAAAAATATTTTTATTTTTTTATTATGAAACAATTTTTTGTAACCTGTTCAGGGAAGAGGGCCCTTTCTACTCCGGATGGTCCGTATAAGGAGTCGCGGAGTTAGGGTATTGTTATAAGTTGGAGGATCTCTTGAGTGCTTCAACTTTGTTGTATGTCTGTTATTGCTTTATTATTACTGTTATCCTATTTTTCAATTCGAATTTATATTTGTTCCACACTATTTGTGATATATTTTTTTACAATATTTTCCTTTGTAATAGTAAGAATTAAATTTAATTTTTCTCATGAAATCATTATTTTTTAAATTTTTTTTTCCAAATTCTAATTATGATTACTTTTCGTCTCTGTGATTCCCTATTATTAAAGTTTCAATTTTCTTTTTCAATATTTCAATTATTATTATCTTTCGTCACTAAAATTCCTTATTACTAAATTTTCAATTTTCTTACGATTAATCCTACGATAATTCCTCGCTGCTCCTGGTGGAGTTATACTTTTTGCGCTCGTCTGCGCTACTGGGGGTCCTGTACAGAAGACGATGGTCGACGAGGTTGCCTGCGGACTGACACTACAGGCTGGGTTCCTTTTGGGTCCAGTAATTTCCACGGGGTGTTCTTGTAGCTCGGCGGCTTCTTTAGGCGATCTGGCTACTTATCGGATTAGTTGCTTGCGTACGGTACGGCGGCTACTTGAGGCGAACTTACCGAGAAAACGATTATTTTATTTACGCTTTAGCAAAGTTATTAGCGTATGGTACGGCGACTGCTTAAGGCGAACTGACCGAGAAAAAAATAATTTTTTTTACGCACTATGGCACTATGCTCCTTTTAGGCAATTGGCCAAAATAACTTTATTTACTTTTATTAATTTCCGCGCTTACTGACCCAAGACGTTGGGCGCCACTTAAATATACTGCCGGGTAAAGTTATAAAAAAATATATTTTTTAGTGCTCTATGAGCACGTCTTGTCTTTATTGAGTCAAAATTTTAACAAATTTTGAAGCTTGGAGTTGGATGTTGTCACATGCAACCACCATGTGCCTAGTTGGTTTCTCACGGTTACGGCATTTGTGCTATATGATATCCAATTTTGGTAGACATAGCGTCAGCAGAAAATGTGTTGCGCGTGTGAACGTCGCTGTTAACTTCTGTGGCGTTAACTNTTGGGCGCCACTTAACTTTACTGCCGAGTAAAGTTATAAAAAAAGATATTTTTTAGTGCTCTATGAGCGCGTCTTATCTTTATTGAGCCAAAATTTTTTTTTTTTTGTTTTTTTATTAACGCATTAAACAAGGTGACATTAATACACTCTGATACTGCAACTAATATGAAACACGAAAGACATACTAACAAGCAATTTTGTTGGAATAAATTTAAGAGTTTGTGGTAAGCGAAATGTAATTTACATATTTACAAAAATACTTAAAATACAAGTGCTGCTACTAGCTTCCCATCAGGTCACACACAGTTGTGCGTTTGAGACGCCGCCGGGATGTTGAAACCAAGAGTAGGTTGGAAACACTCGAGTTGACATGAGATATCAACCGCTGTTGATGAGCTCTGGCAGATTGCTTAACCACGTCAGCGACAGTGGACATACCAAGATCGCGATGCAGGTCCGAATTCCTCACGTAGAACGGAGCATTAACTATACCTCGTAGTACCTTATTTTGAAACCTCTGCATGATGTTTATGCAAGATTCGCTTGCACAACCCCACAGTTGAATGCCGTAAGCCCAAACCGGCTTCAACACTTGCTTGTAAAGTAATAGCTTGTTGTGAATTGAAAGTTTCGAATGCCTGCCAATTAGAAAATTTAGTTTACTTAGTTTAATATTGAGCTCTTCTCGCTTTTTCTTAACATGCGCTTTCCAGCGCAGCTTAGCATCAAGTGTAAGGCCGAGATATTTTGCTTCGTTGACATAGGGAACGCTAATATCATTTATGAAGATTGGTTTGTATGATAACTTCTTTAGAGTAAAAACTATGTGCACCGACTTTGTGTTATTTAACTTAATGCGCCATTTCTTTGCCCAGGTCACTACGGAATTTACTGCAGATTGTAGCGCATTTGTAGATTCTTCTACCGTTTTTCCGATCGCCAAGATCGCCGTGTCATCAGCAAATGTTGCAGTCACAAATTTCTCCTGACTTGGCAAGTCGTGTGTGTATAAAAGATACAAAACAGGACCCAGAATACTCCCTTGGGGCACTCCAGCATTTATTTTTTGCAGGGCAGAGAATGAGTTTTCATTCCTGACGCGAAAGTACCTATCACTTAGATACGAGGCCAGTATCTCGCAATACGCCCTTGGTAGAAGGGCCTTTAGCTTTTGTAACAGTCCATCGTGCCAGACCTTGTCAAAGGCCTGCGAAACATCCAAAAACACAGCAGAGCAAACTTTATTTTCTTCCATGGCAGACTCAATGTTTTTCACGATTCTGTGCGCTTGGTCAATGGTTGAGTGGTGTTTGCGAAATCCAAACTGGTGAGTCGGGATCAGACACCTTTCATCTATAATCGGCAATAGGCGTGCCAACAACAGTTTTTCAAAGAGTTTTGATAGAAAAGGGAGTAGCGATATTGGCCTGTAGGAAGAAACTTCATTAGGTGGCTTGCCAGGCTTGTGGATCATAATGACCTCTGCCATCTTCCAATGGATGGGAACATACTCTAGCTCGAAACAGCAATTAAATAAGTGCGTCAGATAAACAATACTGCCTTGGGGTAGGTTTTTTAAAACTTCAGCTGTAATAAGGTCAAAGCCCGGTGATTTCTTTACCTTCAACTTGCTAATCTGACTTGCAACCTCTTCAGGACTAACATGCATTATACGGGAGTTACCTCCGGAGCAGGTTGTGCTTGTTGTATCAACCTCATTTGATCCTTCGTTAGGAGTGAACGTGTTTTTGAGGTGTTCGGCGAAGATGTTTGCTTTCTGCGCGCTAGACTTTGCCCACGTATTCTCATCGATCTTAAGTGGAGCACAGTGGGTTATAGGCCGGTTGAGATTTTTAGCAGCTTTCCATAAAGAATAGTCGGTTGTCTTTTCCGAAGTTAGTCCCAATAAGTAGCGGTTGAATGCATCGTTTTTAAAAGCTTTAATTGCCGCCTGTAGCTGCTTCCATTACTTTATTTAATCTCGTCTTGATCTCAGGAAATCTAGTTTGCTGCCACCGTCGACGAAGCTTCCTCTTTTCAGATACCATGTCCATGATAGAGGCTGGATATTTTTTCCTGTTCTGGATAAGCTTCTGTGTAGGAGTACTACTCCAAGCGGCATGTTGGATTCGTTGGGTGAATCGTAAAATTTCATCGTCAAGCTGATCAACAGTGGTAATTGCGCCAGGAGTTGTAGGGAAAGAATCGAGTGACTTTTGAAAGTACTTCCAGTCCGTGAATGAGTTAACTAATCGGGGATTATTTGTACTCGGGATAGGCTCATCGTGTATAGCTAGTATTACGGGGGAATGGTCTGAGTTTAAGTCAAACTCCTCTGCAATGGAGAGGTGGTTTAACGATATATTTTTAAGTATGAAAAAATCGATGAGGTCGGGAGCTTTATTCGTATCCGAGGGCCAGTAAGTAGGTTTTCCACTTGAGATTGTTTTGCAGCCTGCAGTCTGTATGGCTTTGTAAAGCTCTCGGCCTTTCGTTGTAATGAGACGCGAGCCCCAGTGTGTGTGCTTTGCATTGAAATCACCGCCTATTACGTAACGACCTTCGTACCTTCCAAAGAGAGATAAGTAGTGGTTTTGTTTAAGCAGATGTCTAGGTGGGCTATATAAAGCCGTCAGTATTAGTGGCTGCTTTAGAGTTTCGACGCAAACGGAAGTGGCTTGGAATTCGTTTGAGCTTAGCTGATCGTGTAGGTAGTGAGGTATTTTGCTACTAATGAGAACTGCACTGCCACCCCTTGCACAATTTTCTGGGTGTATGGTGTGATAGACGGTGTAGTTTTCGAACAAAACGTGCGAATGTCTCGTAAAGTGCGTTTCCGAAATTAAACATACATCGACATTTTTACTGCTAAGAAGAACTTCCAACTCAGCTTGGTGTTTCCCAAGACCATTCGCGTTCCATAGTAAAATTTTTAAGGATTTGCTAATCATCGAAGAATTGCATATTCTGTTCAAGAGCAGCAAGGCGGATATCAATTGACTTAAAGACCTTCTCCTGCTCGTTTAATCTAGACAAGATTAGTGATAGAATGCCCATATTATTTGACGAGTCCAAGTTTTCGGAGGTTTCTTTTGTGACTTCCGCATACGTATTGGGGTTTTTCTTGACGTTCTTGCTATTATTGTCCCCGAGCGGCTGAGGTTGTCGCCTCGGGGGCATGGGGTCTTTAGTTGTTTTCTCTGCTTTCTTTGATTTTAGCTTCTGTAGCTCTTTGGCAACAATGCAACCACGATAATTGGCTGGGTGTGGTTCACCACAGTTACAACATTTTGGTTTCTCCGAATCTGGCTTTTGGCAGTCAATTGTATCATGCTTACCAGCGCATTTTACACATCTGGGTGTCCTACCGCAAAAGTTTTTCGTGTGTCCGTATGACTGACATTTTTTACATTGCGGAATTAATTTCGACGATTTTACGGGTTCAATTTTGACAATTGTGTGTAAGATGCTTTTAATTTCGTATATTTTTTTAATGTCCTCTGACGGATCAAACATCAACAAAAAGATGTCCATCGGCTCCTTAGTCTTCCACTTTAGTTTGTTGACTGCATTTGTTGCCTTAAAACCTTGCGCTTTGAGATCACTTAATATCGATTCCTTGTCACAAGAGTGATGAAGGTTTTTAGCTATTACCTTAATAGGTCTAGACTGTTTATCCTCGTAACTAAACCAAGGAATATTTTCGTTATTAAGTAGTTTAGTTACAGACCTATAGTCTGTTGAATCGAAGGTGGTTATTCTATAACCAGCATTGCTAACTAGTTTGACAAAAAACTTGTTTTTTATAGTGGCAATAAGCTGACAGTGAAGCTTTTTAAAGTCTTTGACTCCATTGATAATAATTGGAGGAGGACGATTCGCTTTTTTTGGGGTTTTATTAGGGCTCGGATTAGTGCCTGCTGCTAATTTGGTAGTGTTTACGTTATTTTTAACAGATAGTTCAGGTGAGGACTCTGCTTTGCGTTTTTTAGATGGCCTTCGTTGTTTGAGAATCCATTCTGTTTCGCGGGTGAGCTCTTCCTCATCTGTTTCGTACGTTATTACTTCTTTTCCATTGATTGGAGTTGATTTTTGGCAACACTGGCTTTCCTCATTGGTACTTTTAAGTTTTCCGTTTTCGTTCCTAAGAAAGGAAATTTCACATTTCAGAGACTGACATAATTGTTCAAGTTCGTTTATTTTCTGTAGCAACTGTTCGTTGTTCACACTTATTGCGCCGCCACCTGGTGGTGGGGTTCTAAAAGTACTCATTGCACTGCTTGCACTGCACCATACGGTAGCACTGCTTTTTGCTGTGTCGGTACTGCAGTATCAGAATGACAGCAGTCAATAAACTTTTTCAAGGCTATCCAATGAAGAGTAGCGTTGTTGTACGCGCTAGTTTGTACCAGTTTTTGTACACTATTTATGGCGAAACTCCACTAGTTTAACTTCGAAAACACGATTTATTTCAACTTTGTGCGCGATTTATTATAATTTGATTGCAACTATTTTGAATTATATTGACTTTTATTTTTTAATAACCACTTTCCGTAGAAAATCTTATTAGCGAAGTGAGCACAAAAATCGCGGAGCGCTGTAAAAACACGTCCGCTCGCACTCGGATTCAATCTCCAGACTTTCAGTAAAGTGTAATAGCCCGAACACAAGGAAAACAAAATTTGAACTAACTTTAGTTGACAATCGGGTTCTTAACCTAAGCTTGGAGTTGGATGTTGTCACATGCAACCACCATGTGCCTAGTTGGTTTCTCACGGTTACGGCATTTGTGCTATATGATATCCAAGTTTGGTAGACATAGCGTCAGCAGAAAATGTGTTGCGCGTGTGAACGTCGCTGTTAACTTCTGTGGCGTTAACTTGTATAAGCAGCCGAACAAATGCACGAAATTTTTCGGAATTAAGCAAGCAAACAAAGCAGGCGAGTTTCGCGTCCGCGGTAGCCGAGTGGTTAGAGATGCGGGCTACAAGACTGAAGATGCCAGGTTCGATCCTCGGTTGGAGCGATTGCGAAAATTTTTTTTTGTTTTTATTATTTCTTTAAATTTTTTTAATTTATTTGATTTTTATATTTAATTTTACTTTATTTTATTTTCATTTGCTTTATTTATATCAAATTTTTATTTTACTATTAATTTAAATTTTTAGGGTTTAATTTTATTAAAAAGTCAACAACAACTAACTGAAAGCAACGTAAAAAAATATAGAACTTATAAAAAAAATAATGAAAACGAAATAAATGAAAATACTACTGGCCGTGGGATTCGAGTGTTTTCCATTTCGTTTATATTTTCGAAAACTGCATTTATTCCAGAAGATATCTCTAAAAAAAAATTTTTAGATTATTATATCAAGAACACGGTTCCAATTTAGTTTTCGGACCAAAAAATGGACCAAATGGTAAACAATTGACCAATTTTTATTACATGGGGAAATTGAGTGGAGTGTATTCCTCTTTATCAAGAAAATATGCCAATTCAGTTTTTATAATGATTTTTTTTTTATATTGCATCCAAAGTGCTTTACAATTGCATATTATCAACATTATATTATTTAAAGTTTTAAATTATAATTTGTTTCTTAATTTCGTTTTTATTAATGCTAAATCAAAAAATTTGCGCTTAGCTGCTGCGGAATTGTGAGGCAGAGTAAAAATGTTATGAACTAAATCACACAATTCTCCAAAGGCCGCTTCACCCAATCCAGTTTTAATCAAACTTACTTGATCCCAAAAACGTTCTATATTGGTACAGTTTTTGAAGTTACCTTCACTCAGCCTTAATTTGCGAAATTGAAATTCAATTATGTCTGCATCATTTACCAATGCAGGAAATAGGTCGAGTAGCGGCAAAATTGATACATCAGTATCAGAAAGAACTTTATGTGGTGTAATACTTTCAAGATGTTTAATATCTCTTCGATTAATTAAATAGAAAAAATTGAAAACGTGAAACTATTGCATGAAGTGAAAGGGCGATAATAGCCGTGGGTAACACAGTACGGCGCCGCGCCATTACGCTGATACCGAGAGCTGAGTTACTGGCGCCGAAACCGATTTTCNTATCAGTCAACCATAAGTATGTAAATTGTATGTCTAGTAATTTTTTTATTGTGATTGTTCAAGTGTTCAACGTCGTACAGTGGTACAGCCCCATACATTTTTTTTTTNGAATTGTGAGGCAGAGTAAAAATGTTATGAACTAAATCACACAATTCTCCAAAGGCCGCTTCACCCAATCCAGTTTTAATCAAACTTACTTGATCCCAAAAACGTTCTATATTGGTACAGTTTTTGAAGTTACCTTCACTCAGCCTTAATTTGCGAAATTGAAATTCAATTATGTCTGCATCATTTACCAATGCAGGAAATAGGTCGAGTAGCGGCAAAATTGATACATCAGTATCAGAAAGAACTTTATG
>NW_016161284.1:30661-43024 GCF_001687245.7 Rhagoletis zephyria
TTGTTTTTGCCCAACCGATACCACTTTGTATTAATTCACCTTAGTTCAACACCGGAACACTGACAACACCGCGTGTCGCAAAGAACCAGCAAAGAACACCCGAAAGTAGAAGTGTCTCTTGTAAAATGTGCAACAAAAGGCGAATTTATACAAGGTGGTGTTGCTAGAATTAGTCGCGGTCCTTCTGAATCTGAAAATGATGGGTTTGTTGCATTTTTGGGTTTTGAACTTGGGTATACTTGAGTTTTTTCTCAACCGATATCACCCAGCTTTAGCCTGAAGAGGCGCAATTGCGCCAACACACTGTGCTGATTCCGACAGTGGCGCTGGAGTTAGTGTGTCAGCGCCAAAAAATTTGCGCCGTTACCCAGGCCTACTTTTGATATGTTCAGGTGAAGCGACAGACAACAGTCATCATCANTAACCAGTTAGCGACGAGTATTCTCGCCACCGTGACCTAATATAATAATGATGGCATTTTTGATATTTTTATGGAATTTTTAGGTTAAGCTTGGTATGTGTTAAAATAATCTGATCAAGTCCATTTTTTTGGAGTTCACACGCAACTGTATGGTTCTAGCGCTATCAGTCAACCATAAGTATGTAAATTGTATGTCTAGTAATTTTTTTATTGTGATTGTTCAAGTGTTCAACGTCGTACAGTGGTACAGCCCCATACATTTTTTTTTTGAAAAAAATGGAAGGAGTCGGCGTATAAGCTCAATGTTCCATGTGCAACATTTATGGAGACAAATACAAAAAAAAAAAACGAGAAATTGGCCAAATCAATTTATTTTAAAGCCCACCATAAACCTAACCTCGAAAACGTCTTACAAATGCAATAAAAAGTGCACCGATGCATATATAACTCCGAAATTTTGGCCATATGTTTGTAACAGTGATGGGCACACCTAAATACTTTTGTACTTAAAGTACCACTGAGGGTACTAAATNCGGACCAAAACGACAACCGTGATCAAGAATGATAGAATACAAGATTGCGCCGATTGCAGCAGTATTCGTGAGAGTAATTTTGGCGTGACGTCACCGTAGAGTTGACAACTGAGAGCGGCAAATAAAACTGCTGTCTAGTGATGTGCTGAATTGTCGGTACCCAAAACTTAAAAAAGGTTTCGGTACCCAATACTTCCTTATCGGTGCCCGAAACTGATTCTTTACATTAAACCTTCGCCATTATATGCATTTCAAGTTTAGAAAAAACTTTCATTACTAATTATATGATATCGGCTAAATCACTTGAACTTATCGCAACAGAGAAATATTATTTCATCAGTTTTAACCTTAGGCGATCCAAGGTTCAAGAAAAATACTTTGACGGATGAAGAAGCCTTTCAGGGGAGAGATTCTGTAACCAGTTAGCGACGAGTATTCTCGCCACCGTGACCTAATATAATAATGATGGCATTTTTGATATTTTTATGGAATTTTTAGGTTAAGCTTGGTATGTGTTAAAATAATCTGATCAAGTCCATTTTTTTGGAGTTCACACGCAACTGTATGGTTCTAGCGCTATCAGTCAACCATAAGTATGTAAATTGTATGTCTAGTAATTTTTTTATTGTGATTGTTCAAGTGTTCAACGTCGTACAGTGGTACAGCCCCATACATTTTTTTTTTGAAAAAAATGGAAGGAGTCGGCGTATAAGCTCAATGTTCCATGTGCAACATTTATGGAGACAAATACAAAAAAAAAAAACGAGAAATTGGCCAAATCAATTTATTTTAAAGCCCACCATAAACCTAACCTCGAAAACGTCTTACAAATGCAATAAAAAGTGCACCGATGCATATATAACTCCGAAATTTTGGCCATATGTTTGTAACAGTGATGGGCACACCTAAATACTTTTGTACTTAAAGTACCACTGAGGGTACTAAATACACAAATACTTAGTATTTGGAGATGACTAAATATTCAAGTAAAAAGAACTTAGGTATTTAGGAGCTACTAAATACCCAAGTACTATTTACTTAGGTATTTAGGAGCTGTTATGTACCCAAGTAAACAATACTTAGGTATTTAGGAGCTGCTAAATACCCAAGTAAAAAATATTTAGCTATTTAGGAGCTATTAGATATTAAAGTAAGAAAAACTTGAGTATTTAGGAGCTGCTAGATACCAAAATACAAAAATGGAAGTATTTAGTAGGCGCTAAATACTATGGTCCAAAGTACTCAGGTACCTTGGGGATGCAAATACTTTCACTAGAGTACCAAGGTATTTAGTCCATGGGTAAATACTTTCAAACTAAATACTGTATAATTTAGGAGAAATTTANGCCCGAAACTGATTCTTTACATTAAACCTTCGCCATTATATGCATTTCAAGTTTAGAAAAAACTTTCATTACTAATTATATGATATCGGCTAAATCACTTGAACTTATCGCAACAGAGAAATATTATTTCATCAGTTTTAACCTTAGGCGATCCAAGGTTCAAGAAAAATACTTTGACGGATGAAGAAGCCTTTCAGGGGAGAGATTCTGTAACCAGTTAGCGACGAGTATTCTCGCCACCGTGACCTAATATAATAATGATGGCATTTTTGATATTTTTATGGAATTTTTAGGTTAAGCTTGGTATGTGTTAAAATAATCTGATCAAGTCCATTTTTTTGGAGTTCACACGCAACTGTATGGTTCTAGCGCTATCAGTCAACCATAAGTATGTAAATTGTATGTCTAGTAATTTTTTTATTGTGATTGTTCAAGTGTTCAACGTCGTACAGTGGTACAGCCCCATACATTTTTTTTTTGAAAAAAATGGAAGGAGTCGGCGTATAAGCTCAATGTTCCATGTGCAACATTTATGGAGACAAATACAAAAAAAAAAAACGAGAAATTGGCCAAATCAATTTATTTTAAAGCCCACCATAAACCTAACCTCGAAAACGTCTTACAAATGCAATAAAAAGTGCACCGATGCATATATAACTCCGAAATTTTGGCCATATGTTTGTAACAGTGATGGGCACACCTAAATACTTTTGTACTTAAAGTACCACTGAGGGTACTAAATACAAAAATACTTAGTATTTGGAGATGACTAAATATTCAAGTAAAAAGAACTTAGGTATTTAGGAGCTACTAAATACCCAAGTACTATTTACTTAGGTATTTAGGAGCTGTTATGTACCCAAGTAAACAATACTTAGGTATTTAGGAGCTGCTAAATACCCAAGTAAAAAATATTTAGCTATTTAGGAGCTATTAGATATTAAAGTAAGAAAAACTTGAGTATTTAGGAGCTGCTAGATACCAAAATACAAAAATGGAAGTATTTAGTAGGCGCTAAATACTATGGTCCAAAGTACTCAGGTACCTTGGGGATGCAAATACTTTCACTAGAGTACCAAGGTATTTAGTCCATGGGTAAATACTTTCAAACTAAATACTGTATAATTTAGGAGAAATTTAGAGAACTAACACCTCACCTTACACTCACCTCAACTTACTTTACCACAACTCAATTCACCTCTCCTCAAATCAACTCACCACATACAAACTCACCACACCTCACCTAAACTCACCACACCAAAATCCACCAAATATTAACTCACCACAGTTGAACTCATCACACCCATTCTCACTACACCTCACCTANGAGTATTCTCGCCACCGTGACCTAATATAATAATGATGGCATTTTTGATATTTTTATGGAATTTTTAGGTTAAGCTTGGTATGTGTTAAAATAATCTGATCAAGTCCATTNTTTCGGGATTCTCGGAATTAAGATCGGGAATTTTGAGACAACTTTCACAATATTTAGGGACTTTTGGAACTAGTTTCGGGATTTTTTGAACTAGTTTCGGGATTTTTGGGATTCTCGGGATTCTCGAAATTAATAAAAGGTATTTTCGGGAGAATTTGAGATTCTCGGGATTTTTGGGACTCATGGACTATTATTGGATTTTTAAGACTGATTTCAATTTTTTGGGACTGTCGGGACTGTTTCGGGTTTTTTGGGACTTTCGGGATTCTCGGAACTAATATCGGGATTTTCGGTACTTCCGGCAGTATTTTGCAATTCTCGAGGGTAATTTCGAAATTTTTGGGACTCCGGGACAATTTTTCGATTTTTGGGACTTATATCGGCCTTTAGAGAGTATTTCCACATTTTTGGGGCTTATTTCGGATTAACAAGGTCCCAGGAATTCCGGAAGTCCCAAAAGCTCCAAATTAGTCTCGAAAATCTCAAATTAATCCCGGCAGTCCCAAAAATCCGAATTTAGTCCCAAAAATTCCTAACTAATCCCGAAAGTCGCGAGACCAGTTCCGAGAATACCGAAATAGCTACAAAAGTTCCAAAAATTCCAAAATACTCCCGAAATTCCCAAAAATCCCGAAATAGACCCGAAAGTTCCAAAAATCCAAAATAAGTCCCAAAAATCTGAAATAGTCTCGAAAGTCCCAAAAATACCTAAATTACTCCCGATAATCCCGAAATAGTCCCGAAAGTCCCAAAAATCCCTAAACAGCCCCGAAAGTCCCAACAGTCCCGAAATTAGTTCCGAGAATCCCGAAATAGTCCCGAAAGTTGCAAAAATCCGGAATAAGTCCCAAAAATTCCTAAATAGTTCTCAAAGTCCCAAAATTCCTAAATTATTCCCAAAAATGGAGAAATAGTCCCGAAAGTCCCAAAAATCCGAAATTAGTTCAAAAGTCCCGAAATACTCCTGAATACTTCGAAATGGTCCCGAAAGTCTAAAAAATCCAAAAGAAGTCCCAAAAAAATCGATCGTGACTCCCGAAAACCCCAAAAGTCCCAAATTAGTCCCGAAAATCCCGAAATGGTCCCGCTAGTTCCAAAAATAGTTCTGAAAGTCCCAAAAACCAAGAAATATTCCCGAAAATCCGAAATTATTCCTGAGAATACCGACATAGTCCCAAAAATCTGGAAACAGTCCCGAAAGTCTCAAAAGTCCTGAAATTAATCCCGACAACCTCGAAATAGACCCGAAAGTCCCAAAAATCCTAAATTAGTCTCAAAAATCTGGAAATAGTCCCGAAAGTCCCAAAAATACCTAAATTATACCGATAGTCCCAACAGTCCCGAAAATATACCCGAGAATGCCGAAAACCCTGTTAATCCGAAATAATCCCCAAAAATCTGGAAACACTCTCCAAAGGCCGATATAAGTCCCAAAAATCGAAAAATAGTTCCGGAGTCCCAAAAATTTCGAAATTACTCCCGAGAATTGCAAAATACTGCCGAAAGTCCCGATATTAGTTCCGAGAATCCCGAAAGTCCCAAAAACCCCGAACCAGTCCCGAAAGCGCCAAAAACTTGAAATTAGTCCTAAAAATTTAAAAATAGTCCAGGAGTCCCAAAAATCCCGAGAATCTCGAAATTCTCCCGAAAATCCCGCTTTTAATTCCGAGAATCCCGAAAGTCCCAAAAACCCCGAACCAGTCCCGAAAGCGCCAAAAACTTGAAATTAGTCCTAAAAATTTAAAAATAGTCCAGGAGTCCCAAAAATCCCGAGAATCTCGAAATTCTCCCGAAAATCCCGCTATTAATTCCGAGAATACCGAAAGTCCCAAAAATCCCGAAACTAGTTCCAAAAATCCCTAAATATCGTGAAAGTCGTCTCGAAAATCCCGATATTAGTTCTGAGAATCCCGAAAATCTCAAACCCTAAATCCTTAAAGAATTACGAAATAGCTTCGAAGATCCCAAAATAGTCCCGAAAACCCCGAAGTAGTCTTGAAAATCCTGATTTAGTCTGAGGAATCTCTCAAATCCCGAAACTGTTCTCAAATTGAGGTGTGGTGAGTTTAGGTGAGGTGTGGTGAGAACGGGTGTGATTAGTTCAACTATGGTGAGTTAAGATTTGGTGGATTTCGGTGTAGCAGTAGAAGGTGTGGTGAGTTTAGGTGAGGTGTGGTGAGTTTGTATGTGGTGAGTTGTTTTGAGGAGAGGTGAAGTGAGTTGTGGTAAAGTAAGTTGAGGTGAGTGTAAGGTGAGGTGTTAATTCTCTAATGTTCTCCAAAATTATACAGTCTTTAGTTTGAAAGTATTTACCCATCGACTAAATAACTTGGTACTTTAGTGAAAGTATTTTGCATCCCCAAGGTACATGAGTACTTTGGATCAGAGTATTTAGCGCCTGCTAAATACTTTCATTTTTTGTACTCTGGTATCTAGCAGCTCCTAAATACTAAAGTTTTTCTTACTTCAATATCTAATAGCACCTAAATACCTAAATATTTTTTACTTGGGTATTTAGCAGCTCCTAAATACCTAAGTATTGTTTACTTGGGTATTTAGCACCTCCTAAATACCTAAGTAAATAGTACTTGGGTATTTAGCAGCTTCTAAATACCTAAGTAAATAGTACTTTGGTATTTACAACAACACGAAATACCTAAATACTTTTGTACTTAGTATTTAATACTTAGTAAATACAATTTTGCCCATCACTGGTTTGTAATAATCAGGGAACAGATTTTGGGAAAATTGCCTTTTTTCTGCTAAACAGATAGAGTATATTCGATTAAGAATGACCACGATTTAGCTTTCCCTGATTCCATATATACACATCTGAAGATGCCTTTTTTTGCCTTTTTTAAGATATTCGCCTTTACTAACTTTAATTGTAAAGGGCAAGCCCTTATTCCTGATAATATGAAAGTTTTAAACGTTCCATATTTAAATTGGGCGCCACTTGCATCAACTCACGTCGAGCGCACGTTTAGTACATTTAAGGCTTTTCTTCGCGAACATCTAATAAAAATGCTGCCAGAAAACTTCAAAATGCATCTTGTTGTTCAATGTTACTATAACTTTTGCGAGTTAAAAACTCAAATGGAGAAAATAGTCAAAGATTCAAAGTACAAATTTTTGATATAATGAAACTATGTAGTTCATAGTTTTTCTCTTTTTACTTGTAAAATAAACATTTCTTAAATAAATGTTTTTTTTTTATTATTTTTCAGTTTTTGTCTTTATTTAGTACCTTTTTTGCCTTTTAGTGCCTTTTTCTGCCTATTTTACCTCTTTTGTAGGTTTTAGGTCCTAAAAATCTGTTCCCTGGTAATAATGGTGTGTGTGAACTCCAAAAAATGGAATTATTGGGATATTTTAACACATACCTCCGATGCAAAACTTTATCTAACAATGCCCTAAAAATACCATAAATGCCATCATTATTATATGAGACTACCAGAGCACCTGACGTCGTTCGGGGTAAACAAATAAAAATATGAAACAGTAATACAAATATTCAGTTCAGCATAATTTAAAGAAGACAAACTATTTTCTTTGTTTCTTTATCGTGCTTTAACTAATGTATATTGATCATAATTTGTACTACAAATCTTGTTTAATTATTAATATTAGGTGGATTAAGGTAACGATCACATTTCTAAATTAAAATTAGTGTACTACGGTATATTCCGTTTAGTTGCCTATTCGCTTGGCTGTTTTAGTATAGCTGCACATTTCTGGTAGAATGCTTAATTCGGAAGGAGTTTTATTCATTATGTATGAACCTTTTTCGTTTAACAGCATCGCAGGATTAAAAAACGATTTAATCTTTCCATTTCAAAATAATCTAAAGACGGTAAGGATTCGAAAACAACACAGTTTTAAATATCCGAGTTATCTAATAGATGAATACATATATGAATATCCCCCTTTGACAAACCCATTTGTATATACTTTACTCTGAACACCTCACATAGATACCTATGTCTGAATACCAAATTTAAAGTTCATGGACTTATGGTTCCGAAGTTATAGCTGATAAAGGATTCCACGCCTATAGGACGTGCCATGCCCCCTTTTACAAACTCATTTATTTATACCCTCATGTAAGCACCTACTATCGATATGTCTTCATACCAAATTTTAAGTTCATGGGACCTATGGTTCCGAAGTTATATCTGATAAAAAATTCCACGTCTATGGGATGTGCCACGCCCCTTTTTTACAAACTTCTTTATATATACCCTCGTATAAACACCTACCATTTATATGTCTGCATACCAAACTTCAAGTTCGTGTGACTTATGGTTCCGAAGTTATAGCTGATAAAAAATTCCGCGCCTATGGGATGTGCCACGCCCCCTTTAACAAACTCCTTTATATGTACCCTCCTATAGGCACTTACCATTGATATGTCTGCATACCTAACTTCAAGTTCGTCAGACTTATGGTTCCGCAGTTATAGCTGATAAAAAATTCCGTGCCTATGGGATGTGCGACGCCTCCTTTTACAAACTCGTTTATACATACCCTCCTAAAAGCGCCTAACATTGAAACGTCTGCATACTAAATTTTGGGTTCGTGTAACTTATGGTTCCGAAGTTATAGTTGATAAAATATTCCACGCCTATGGGATGTGCCACGCCCCCTTTTACAAACTCGTTTATACATTCCCTCTTATAAGCACCTACCATTGATAAGTCTGCATACCAAATTTCAAGTTCCTGTGACTTATGGTTCCGAAGTTATAGCTTATAAAAAATTCCGTGCCTATGGGATGTGCCGCGCCCCCGTCAACAAACTCCTTTATATGTACCCTCCTATAAGCACATACCATTGATATGTCTGCATACCAAATTTCAAGGTCGGGGGACTTAAGGTTCCGAAGTTATAGCTGATAAAATATTCCACGCCTATGGNTATAAAAAATTCCGTGCCTATGGGATGTGCCGCGCCCCCGTCAACAAACTCCTTTATATGTACCCTCCTATAAGCACATACCATTGATATGTCTGCATACCAAATTTCAAGGTCGGGGGACTTAAGGTTCCGAAGTTATAGCTGATAAAATATTCCACGCCTATGGGATGTGCCACGCCCCCTTTTACAAACTCGGTTATATATACCCTCCTATAAGCACCTACTATTGATATGTCTGCATACCTAATTTCACAATTATCTTATCTTTTAAGTTGGAACCAACAATACACACCCACAAAATTTCATTGAAATCGGTTAAGCGGTTTCGGAGATTAGCGTAAACGAACACAGTGACACGGGATATTTATATATTAAGACCCTAATATAAGCACCTACCATAGATACGTTTGCGTACCAAATTTCAATTTCATTTGACTTATGGTTTTGAAATTATAGCTGATAAAACTTTCCACGCCTATGGGATATGCCACGCCCCCTTTTACGAAACCTATTTATATATAAGCACTTACCATTGATATATCTGCATACTAAATTTCAAGTTCGTGGGACTTGTAGTTTCGAAGCTATAGCTGATAAAACATTCCATGCCTATTGGATGTGCCATGCACTCTTTTCCAAACTCATTTATATATATCCTAATATAAGTACCTACCATTAAAATGGCTGCGTACGAAATTTCAAGTTCAAGCGACTTATAGCTCCGGAGTTATAGCTGATAAAACATTCCAGGTCATGGGACGTGCCGCTCCCCCTTTTAAAAACTCACTTATATATAGCCTACTATAAGCACCTACTATAGATACGTCTGCGTACCAAATTTCAATTTCACGTGACATATTATTCCGAATTTTCCACGCCTATTGGATGTTCCACTCAGTTATATATGCCTTACTTAAAGCGCCTACCGTAGATATGCCTGCACACCAAATTTCAATTACTTGGGACTTATCATTCCCAAGTTATAGTTGACAAAAGGGTCCACGCCTATGGGATGTGCCTCGCCCCTTTTTACAAACTCATGTATATATAGCCTTACTGTAAGCACCTACCGCAGATATGTCTGCATACCTAATTTCAATTTCATGTGACTGATGGTTGTGAAATTATAACTGATAAAAATTTCCACGCCTATGGGATGTGCCACGCCGCCTTTTACAAACCCCTTTATAAATACTTTACTGTAAGCAGCTACCATAGTTATGTCTGCATACCACATTCCAAGTTCATGTGGCTTATAGTTCCGGAGTTATAGCTGATAAAATATTACTATGGGATGTGCCACGCCCAATTTTACAACCTCATTCACATATACCCAACTATAAGCACCTACCACATGTATGACTGAAAAACAAATTTCAAGTTCATATGACTTATAGTTTGGGATTTATAGCTGATAAAATATTCCACGCCTATTGCATGTGCGACGCCCACTTCTACAAACTCATTTATTTATACCATGCTATAACCACCTACCATATATATGACTGTATACCAAATTTCAAGGTTATGTGACTTATAGTTCCGAAGTTATGATCGATAACAAATTTCACGCCTATTGGATGTGCCACGCCCACTTTTACAAAGTCATTTGTATTCTCTACTGCAAGCACCTACCATATATATGACTGCATACCAAATTTCAAGTTCATGTGACTTATATACCTTGTTTATACCGACACATGAAGCGCTTTAACTCACTTCGCCGTGATTCAAAACGTATGCATAAACCAAATTTCAATACGCTCAGAAATTCAAAAGTGTATTGACTCGAATTTGTTTTCAAATCGGGTTTTTAAATCTCACATCGGTAAAAAAAACAGGTATAAACGCATCAATAGTTTCGAAGTTATGGCTGATTAAAAATTTCACGCCTATGGGAGGTGCCACGCCCCCTTGTCGAATCGCAATTTTTTACCGTATTATAGGCCCAGGTGTCATGGCAATACTCTGTCTGTTCGATTCTGTCCGTCCGTTTAGGCTGCAACCTGGCACATACATACATTCATACATACATACTTCCACAAATATATAGCAGATATATCCTTCTCTTAGCATAAAATAATTTTTGGGGATGTCTCGGCCACAGGGCCACGGATCGTGTAAGTTTCAAGTCCAAATATTTCTTTTAAATTGGCTAAATTGTTTTCTAAATGTTAGCCAAATCAGCGAAATTATTCCTGAGAATACCGACATAGTCCCAAAAATCTGGAAACAGTCCCGAAAGTCCCAAAAATCCCGAAATTAATCCCGACAACCTCGAAATAGACCCGAAAGTCCCAAAAATCTGGAAATAGTCCCGAAAGTCCCAAAAATACCTAAATTATTCATGATAATCCCGAAATAGTCCCGGGATTCCCAAACATCCGAAATTAGTCCCAAAGATCCCTAAATAGCCCCGATAGTCCCAAAAGTCCCGAAAATATTCCCAAGACGCCTGAAAACTTCATAAATCCGAAATAATCCCCAAAAATCTGAAAATAGTCCCCAAAGGCCGATATAAGTCCCAAAAATTGAAAAATAGTCCCGGAGTCCCAAAAATTTCGAAATTACTCCCGAGAATTGCAAAATGCTGCCGAAAGTCCAAAGTACCGAAAATCCCGAGAAGCTCGAAATTCTCGCGAAAATCCCGCTATTAATTCCGAGAATCCCGAAAGTCCCAAAAATCCCGAAACTAGTTCCAAAAATACCTAAATATTGTGAAAGTCGTCTCGAAAATTCCGATATTAGTTCCGATAATCCCGCAAATCTCAAACCCCCAATTCCTAAAGTATTACGAAATAGCTTCGAAAATCCCAAAATAGTCCCGAAAACCCCGAAATAGTCTTGAAAATCCTGATTTAGTCTGAAGAATCTCTCAAATCCCGCAACAGTTTTCAAATTGAGGTGTGGTGAGTTTAGGTGAGGTGTGGTGAGAACGGGTGTGATGAGTTCAACTATGGTGAGTTAAGATTTGGGGGATTTTGGTGTAGCAGTAGAAGGTGTGGTGAGTTTAGGTGAGTTGTGGTGAGTTTGTATGTGGTGAGTTGAATTGAGGAGAGGTGAAGTGAGTTGTGGTAAAGTAAGTTGAGGTGAGTGTAAGGTGGGATGTTAATTCTCTAAATTTCTCCTAAATTATACAGTATTTAGTTTGAAAGTATTTAGCCATCGACTAAATACCTTGGTACTTTAGCGAATGTATTTTGCATCCCCAAGGTACATGAGTACTTTGGACCAGAGTATTTAGCGCCTACTAAATACTTTCGTCTTTTGTACTTTGATATCTAGCAGCTCCTAAATACTAAAGTTTTTCTTACTTTAATATCTAATAGCTCCTAAATACCTAAATACTTTTTACTTGAGTATTAAGAACCTAATACCTAAGTATTGTTTACTTGGGTATTTAGCAGCTCCTAAATACCTAAGTGAATAGTACTTTGGTATTTACGACAACACAAAATACCTAAATACTTTTGTACTTAGTATTTAATACTTAGTAAATACAATTTTGCCCATCACTGTGCCCAACCATTCGATTATTCGATTCGATATTTGGTGGTGCAAATTCGATTTAATTCGAATTATCCAAAAATTTTTATACCCGAGCGCACTTGTGCACAAGGGTATTATAACTTTGTTCACATAACGGTTGTTTGTAACAGGCAAAACGAATCGAGATAGATATAGACAAATGTATACATAAATGATCAG
>NW_016161284.1:46877-53239 GCF_001687245.7 Rhagoletis zephyria
ACTTCTTAATCGAGTTCGGAGATGTTTGCGTTAAATATTTAACACCAAGTCATAAAATCTGTATCGTTCGTTCAATTAAAAAAAATTAGGTGTCAATTTCAAATAATCGCTTCCGCAGATGTTTACGTTAAATATTTAACACCAAGTCATTAAATCTGTATCGTTCATTCGATTTTCAAAAAGGAGGTAGGTGTTAAATGAAAAGGCTTGCCCTGTAGATGTGTGTGGTTTTAGTTTTGTGCCATATGTAAGAAAATCAAAATCAAATTATTTAATAAGTTAAATAAATTACCCCAATATAGGTATCAATCGATGGTTTTGAATAAGCTTGGTTTTTTAATTACATTTAGGAGGGGTGCCACCTGTTTGAAAAGTCGAATATAGTTAAAAAGTGTTGTGCTTAAAATACTATGCAACAATTAAAATATTTTTGAGGTGCTTGAAGAGAGTGGCCACCTGTCTAAAAAGTTAAACTGAAATTACACTGTGGGACAGCCGAAACCAGCCCGGACTTTGTTAACATTCTCTTAAAGTATACCCATCCAGTAATAAAACACCCGGTGTATTTGCAAAAGTGAGCTCGTATTTTTATTTCATGGCCTACTACAGCTTTCATGTCTCGGCCTAAGTAGTTTTCAAAAAAGTCGAAAAAATAGTTAAAATAAATGTCTGAGCGAAATCAAAGCTTAAGACATATGTAATAAAATTTCATGGGAAATATTTTTGTAGAACATTTTAACCCATTAGCTCGCGCCTAAAAGGCTCATTTTGACCCTTACTTTAAGAAATCCCGCAAAAAGCAAATTTGGAAGTTCGTTAGAGGATTGATATATTCTAGAAAATTATTCTCCGGGAAATTTTACTAAAGGTCTTCTCAGGTAAAAGCTCCATGCCACCAACGTAAAAGCCTTTAAACATTTAAAATAAAAAATCAACAAAAAAACTAGTTTTTTACAAACAAAATTTTTAAATTTGAGTTTGGAATAACAGTTCCTTCTAGGCACAGATTTTTTATCCCGATGCATCAGTTCGAAAATCATGTTTTTTTACTTGCATCCTAAGACAAATGGAGTGCCACACACAGTGATGGCAAATTTAGTCAGAAAGAAGAAAGTTGAAGAGTTGATGTTTTTGGAAATAAAGATGAAATTCGATTTTTTCTAGAAAAATTCGATTTTATCCGAATTTTAGCAACACAAAGTTCGATTTCAAAAATTCGCCATTTTGGAGCTAAAATTCGATTAAAATTCGAATATCGAAGCTTCGAATATCGAATTTACCCATCCCTAGTCCACTAACAACACAGTGCAAAATCTTTTTATATTCTGAAAAAAACAGCATCAAATGTTGCCTCTTCTTCCAAAAGTCGCTATCATACTTGTTTATAAACTTTCAAAAGTATACATCTTCTGATGATCGTAGAAAACTGCTTTAGGTCGTATAGACTGTTAATGTTATCTTATGTCATGTTATGTTATGTTACAATTTTATAACGCTCTTATTTATCCAAATTTTCAGGTAATAATAAAAAAGATTCAATGTAAATGTTACTTGTTGTCGTAGTTGTTTTTTAAAATTTATGGCTTTCTATTATAAAATCACATAACGCTGTTTGCAAATGGACTACTCATATATGAATGTATGTAAATGTTTTGTATACGGCACATTTACGGCTCTATTCTGTATCAGTGACAAACAGGGTTGGGAACGCTGCACTAAATTTTCATTGCACTGAGCTTTTCATTANTAAGAAATCCCGCAAAAAGCAAATTTGGAAGTTCGTTAGAGGATTGATATATTCTAGAAAATTATTCTCCGGGAAATTTTACTAAAGGTCTTCTCAGGTAAAAGCTCCATGCCACCAACGTAAAAGCCTTTAAACATTTAAAATAAAAAATCAACAAAAAAACTAGTTTTTTACAAACAAAATTTTTAAATTTGAGTTTGGAATAACAGTTCCTTCTAGGCACAGATTTTTTATCCCGATGCATCAGTTCGAAAATCATGTTTTTTTACTTGCATCCTAAGACAAATGGAGTGCCACACACAGTGATGGCAAATTTAGTCAGAAAGAAGAAAGTTGAAGAGTTGATGTTTTTGGAAATAAAGATGAAATTCGATTTTTTCTAGAAAAATTCGATTTTATCCGAATTTTAGCAACACAAAGTTCGATTTCAAAAATTCGCCATTTTGGAGCTAAAATTCGATTAAAATTCGAATATCGAAGCTTCGAATATCGAATTTACCCATCCCTAGTCCACTAACAACACAGTGCAAAATCTTTTTATATTCTGAAAAAAACAGCATCAAATGTTGCCTCTTCTTCCAAAAGTCGCTATCATACTTGTTTATAAACTTTCAAAAGTATACATCTTCTGATGATCGTAGAAAACTGCTTTAGGTCGTATAGACTGTTAATGTTATCTTATGTCATGTTATGTTATGTTACAATTTTATAACGCTCTTATTTATCCAAATTTTCAGGTAATAATAAAAAAGATTCAATGTAAATGTTACTTGTTGTCGTAGTTGTTTTTTAAAATTTATGGCTTTCTATTATAAAATCACATAACGCTGTTTGCAAATGGACTACTCATATATGAATGTATGTAAATGTTTTGTATACGGCACATTTACGGCTCTATTCTGTATCAGTGACAAACAGGGTTGGGAACGCTGCACTAAATTTTCATTGCACTGAGCTTTTCATTACCACTATTCATGTAGTGGTAGTGAAACCGGAAAGGCATTACCACTAAGTGCATAGTGGTAGTGAAAACAATTTTTCACTACCACTAACCACATAGTGATAGTGAACATTTTTTTTACTACCACTAAGCACAGTGAAATTTTAAATGCATCACCACTAAGTGCATAGTGGTAGCGAAAATAAAAATTTAACTACGACTATACGGTTAGTGGTAGTGCCAAATTGTTTTCACTACCACTATACACTTCAGTGTAGGGATGGGTAAATTCGATATTCGAAGCTTCGATATTCGAATTTTAATCGAATTTTAGCTCCAAAATGGCGAATTTTTGAAATCGAACTTTGTGTTGCTAAAATTCGGATAAAATCGAAATTTTCCGGAAAAAGTCGAATTTCATCTTTATGTCAAAAAATCAACTCTTCACCTTTCTTCTTTCTGACTAAATTTGCCATCACTGTGTGCGGCACTCCATTTGTCTTAGGGATTCAAGTAAAAAAATACATGTTTTTCGATCTGATGCATAAAAACGAAAAATCTGTGCCAAGAAGGAACTGTTATTCCAAACTCAATTTTGAAAATTTTTGTATAAAAAACTAGTTTATTTGTTAATTTTTTATTTAAAATTTTTAGAGGGGAGGGGAGAAGACCCCTAATAAAATTTTCCGGAGAGTAATTTTTTAAAATATATCAATACAGCTAATGGATTAAAATGTTCTACGAAAATATTTCCCAAGAAATTTTAATATATATGTCTCAACCTTTAATTTCGCTCAGACATTTATTTTAACTATTTTTTCGACTTTTTTGAAAACTACTTAGGCCGAGTTATGAAAACTTTAGTAGGCCATACAATAAAAATACGAGCTAACTTTTGCAAATCATTGAGCGTTTTACTACTTAATGGGTATACATTCAGAAAATGTTAACAAAGTCCGCGCTGGGTTCGGCTGTCGCGCAGTGTAATTTGAGTTTAACTTTTTAAACAGGTGGCCACTCTCTCAAAAAAATTTAAATTGTTGCATAGTATTTTAAGTACATTACTTCTATAACTAAATTGGACTTTTCAAACAGGCGGTAACCCTCCTAAATGTAATTAAAAAATAAAGTTTATTCAAAACCATTTCGATTGATACTCATATTGAAGTAATCTATTTAACTTATTAAATAATTTGATTTTGATTTTCTTACATATGGCACAACCTACCCCCTTTTGAAAATAAAACGAACGATACAGATTTTATGACTTGGTGTTAAATATTTAACGCAAACATCTGCGGACGCGATTATTTGAATTTGATTTTCTAACCTGTGGTAACCCATTTCATAGAACTAAAACTATGGTGCAGACACAAAAGAGAAGCCTTTAATTCGACCCCTAACTTTTTTAAATTGAACGATACAGATTTTATGACTTGGTGTTAAATATTTAACACAAACATCTCCGAACTCTATTAAGAAGTTCCACTTCAAAAAAATTTAGCAAAATTCGAAAAAATTCGAATTGA
Organism: Rhagoletis zephyria; assembly: GCF_001687245.7. Lineage (NCBI taxonomy): Eukaryota > Metazoa > Arthropoda > Insecta > Diptera > Tephritidae > Rhagoletis > Rhagoletis zephyria. Next base: position 51,094 of record NW_016161284.1, read on the forward strand.
ATCGAATTTGCACCACCGAATTTCGAATTGAATAATCGAATGGTTGGGCAATGTTCGAAAATCGGAAAAAATCGAATTTCAACCCCCCACTACCCATCCCTACTTCAGTGGTAATGCATTGCAAATTTCACTACCACTATATGGTTGGTGGTTATGAATTTTTGAACAAACCTGTTGTAAGGATATCCCTGCTGCAAAATTTAGGGACAGTCTGGCAAAGCGCCTACAAATTTTAGAACCTGAAATACTGCAAAAGGGATGCAGAGCTGGAGGGTTGAAANCTAGTTCCGCCCTACAAATTTTAGAACCTGAAATACTGCAAAAGGGATGCAGAGCTGGAGGGTTGAAACTCATATCGTCGTTTAAAGTGCAAAACCGCGTATCAACAAAATGCAAAACCGCGTATGTGAAGTTGTAGAATGGATAAGGATTGAGCCAAGAGCTTGTGTGAGCAAATCCAATTTTTGGCAGCCAATGTCAGTTACGCGGTTTTGCTGAATCACGATACGCGGTTTTGTACTTTAAACGACGATATGTTGCTAGTTGCGCTGTCATCAATGTTACTCATCTTGGTCACGTGAAAGTTGACAAAAAATTCACAAATGTAATATACTATATTTTTTAGATTTTCCTAGACCCTAAAACTAATAACAAGGGCAACCAAAAACATCCTCGAGCATGTTTTTTTTCTTATACTTTACCACAAAATGCATAAAAAGGAAATGCTAATTGTTAAAAGGTAAAGCGTTTTAGCCATATTTGTAAGAGCATATTTCGGCATATTTTGCAATAAATGCATATTTTAGAAATAAATTCTAAATTTAGTGCATATTCAAAAAAATTTTATTTTTTAAATTGTAGGGCCTGTGCCAATAGATAAAACATTACTCTGGATTGTAAATTTTTGACAACTATGAGGTGAATAAAAATTACCGAGCCCGTAAGACTAGTGAAAAATTTTACGGCAAGCATCACACTTAATAAGTGCAAGCCATTCTGTTCTAGAAGAACTGAAATCAGAATAGACAAATATTTTCCATATAAATGCTGCATTTTGATTGCTTAACTTGCTGGCCTTTTTTGCATCAAAGCATCTTTCAAAAATTTCCAAGCAGTAAAAAGTTACGAATTGGCACAGCAGAAATTTAAAATTTTCTCACGATAGAACTTTTCTACTGATTAGCACAGGCCCATAATAAGTATTCTGAAATTCACCCCTCAGCGACTACTTACTTTTCGCCACTGAGTTATATTTGACAATGTGATTTTTTGTATCGATAATCGTATATAAAATTCATAAAATTTTGCATAGAGCTTTACACCAAAGTGCGAAATACGCCACACAAGCGGCTTGGCAAACCAAGTGAAATTTTCCTTTTCTTCAAGCCTTTTGTGTTGTGTATGGGGGTGCTCGAAGGTGGCACAAGCCACTTGTTTGGTGTATTGCACTCTTAATGGAAAAACCGTGGCGATTATGTGGTTTGGCAACTCCAATAAATCACCAGTGTTTTTATTTGAAAAACAGGAAAAAATAAAAAGGCCAAGTTTTAGTATACTTCATATAAATTGGTATGTGGCGGTTTATTCAATATATATGTACTAAGGTTAAAGCTAGGTTACAATGTTACCTTGNGCGCAGGAGTGATGGCTGGCAGACGTCCGTTGATCCTTGAGTTCTCGCTAGAAGTGCCCGCGCTAATTCTTGCGAAGTTAAGTTTGACCTCCAAACACATGCTAACGGCTTCGCCTTAATCAGGCTGTCTATGTATATGTGCATCCGTTGCACATTTATAAAATTCAACGTTAGGGTGGTTCACCCTTTTAAGTATTTGGTTTAGCCTTTAGGCCTAAACATGCCGGCCCTCCTTGCTATATGCAACAGCAGTAAATCAAGTCAGCCACCACTCCTACGAATAATTAAAGGAATTGAAAAATAAATGTTGATTTTCGTAGAGCTGGAAACGTAGTTATCACCATTGATGCTCGTTTCGGATTTTTCAGTCTGTGGGAGATAAGAAATTAAATAAACAGGACATGGCTTGACATTTCAGTGCACAAATGTATTTTTATTCAAAATTCAAGAAAAAAATGTATATTGCAGTCGGTAATTCATAATCGATGATAAAATTGTTTATATATATATATA
>NW_016161285.1:0-53235 GCF_001687245.7 Rhagoletis zephyria
TAGTAGAACAAAGTACAAGTTTCAAATGGCTAAAAATTACGGTTGATTTCTAGAATATTTTTTTGTCGAGGATGTTTCGGTCTTCTTCCATATAAAAATAAATTGTGTGTATTCGTTATATGGAAGCAAATTGGACAAAAAAATTCTGAAAAATCAACCGTAACTTTTAATCATTTGAGACTTGTACTTTGTTCTACTAGAATTCAATGGGCTACAAAACTGCATACATAGAATATTTCTAAAAAAGTTACAAATTTTTACAAAGGTTTGTTGAGTTTTTTTTTTATATTGCACAAAGTTTGAAATTTCGATTTACACGGATTTTGTTAAAGCATGAACTATATTTTTATAAATAAATAACCAAAATTAAATAACAACAAAAATAGTATGTTAAAACTTGTTAAACTATGGTGCGGCTAGAATTATTTCGACCACTGTATGCCGCTTCAAGCAGGTCACCTCTCGATTGACTTCGGAAGCTCTGGGACTGCAATTGGAACAGGGAGTGGAGCTGGTGGCTTAGACAAGAGTAATTGCCGCAATAAAATAAATGTGACAAGTGCAAGTGAAAATATTCAATGCGATTGTTGGTGAGCGATTATGCAGTTTGTTTGATTGTTGTTATTTTTTATTGTTCTATGCCTGCTCTTGTTGCTCTTGTCAACTGCCTATTCCCTGCTGATTTTCATTTCGATTGTAATAGTGCGATTGGGATTGGGCAGCGCTAACTTGTATATGTGCATACGTGCAGCGAGGCTTATGCAAGCCGTAATCTTGATTAGTTTGCGTTCGGTGTGGTCTAATCGCTCAACACAGAGAAAACTTGGATTTTAAATTTAAACATGTAAAGAAAAGTGCTGTCTTCGGCTACACCGAATTTTAACCTTTTATTATATTTTTAATCGGTTGTTTGGGTGCTATGCAATATACTAAATTTATCATGATTAGGGTAAACGTTTTTTCCCTTTATACCAAAATTGGTTGGCTGAAAACGGACTAGGTGAAACAAACTTTAGCAATTTTATAAATTTTATTTTCAATTTAATTACACGTCCACGGCATACCTATAAAAAAGGGGCCGATGAGCTAGAAAAAACTAAAGGTGGACGTGATTCGCTCCTTTTTCCTCATTTTAATTATTTTTTTTTGCAAATTAAGAGGGGTGGTGCTAGGGGGGAGGGGGCATAAGAGTGGATTTTTCAATATGTTCGCTATTGAACCGATTTTCGAAATATAAGCACAATTTGAAAGATAATTGAAAGATACCGATATGTACAGTGGGGCGAAGAAATGAGTAGATAGATACATGCCGACTTTGTTTAAATATTTGCAAGGTTTTTAAAGCTACACTTTTTTTGTTATTTGTTCATAAAAATATGGTTCATGCTTTAACCAAGACCATATAAGTCAAACTTTCTAACTGTATACCCAGCTTAAAAAAATTAACAAAGCTTTATTAAAATGTTGAGCTTTTTAATAGGAATAGACAGACGCTAGGAAAACGACATCGCCGCGAGAGTGCAGCAAAATCAAACCGTGCCAATTGCAAAACCCTTTAATTTGTGCAAGTTGAAACCCCTGCTTCATATTATCATCTCATCGATGGATGGCTTGAAGTTTTTCCTTACCTTCGCTGGTAATATGCAATTTCTCAGTAAAATTTAGAGATATGTTTTGTTTCTTAATCCTTACTTCAGCGAATCTTAAGAAAAGTTATGGTACAAATATGTATTTTTAGTAATCTATAATTTGCGCATTTTCCAAGCGCAATAAGTCCTTTGCATCCCACACATAACTCCTGAAAGGCTTGATTGTAAAAGAACCCAGATTTTCATAAAATTGTCATCTAAGAAAGAAAAGTAATTGCGCCTGGGCCACACCGGAGAAATGTAACTTACGCTACATATCTGGTTCATCTCAAAACCAGTACACATATCTGTGGACATTTGACAAAACAACATCTTTCGAGATAAGACAATTTTCCAATCATTTGATGTTATAAGTATTATGCGATGTGATGTCATTTTAAATCATGTGATTTAATGTTATGGCATGTAGTGCCAAATCGTGTGATCACATGTTATACACCGATTACTATATCGATAACAATATGGATAACTGCATCGATAAATACACCGAAAAGGATATCGGTAAATCGATAAAAACGTCAATAGAAAAATCGATAAATATATCGTTGAAAAATTCGATATATCAATAAAAATATCGATAACTTCATGAATAAATATACCGACAAAGATATCGGTAAATCAATTAAAATATCAAAATGTCGGAAACAAAATCAATAAATATATCGCTACAAAATTCGATAGCCAAATCGATAAAAATATCTTATTAGCAAAATCGATAAAAATATAAATTGTTCATAAATATATCGCTAACTTCGATAAATATAGCAATACCAATATCGAATATTTTATAATAATAAAATATCAATAAAAATATCTATAAATACATCGATAACAAAATCGATTATTATTTCGACAAATATAAGGAAAATTCCAAAATAGTCTCGAAAATCTCGAAATAGTCCCGAGAATCCCGAAATAGCCTTAAAAATCTTAAATTAGTTCCGATAATCCTGAAAATCTCTAAAATCCTGAAATAGTTCCAAGATAGATCTCTGTGTCTCTGTCTATATCCTTTTCTTAGTAATTACCTTTATATTAATCTTTCTTTCTCTATATTCATCTTTAATTTTATCGGCATCCTCATCCTAATTTTTTTCTTAATATTTATCTTTATTTTTACTTTTATGTATGTTTATTATTTTCTATATCTACATATTCCCTTTCACCTTTACTCTTATATAAGTAACGTGTATAAATTCACCTCGATCTTCATTTTTTCATATATGTATCTTTACGCATCATTGTTTTTGCTTTTATTTTTACTTTTGCCTTTATCTATTTACGTAGTCACTTTTGTTTTCATTCTTGTATGGGTCTTTATCTAAGTCATATTATTTAACCATTTATAAGGACGTTTTTGTTAAATTAATACCATGAGCATACATTGAAGAAGCACTTGTTTCCTTCCTAACCATTTCCATTTGCATCATTTCCGTGAGCAATTTCCGTTGAATTTGCCAATTTACTCCAAACCAACCAACCGCCGCTAACGAAGTTTCACCCCAAAAAGAACATTTTCGTGGAGCAACATATTTGTCATTTATTGATGTACAGATATCGGCGCTAGCTAGGACAAATACGACCACCATCACGCATGCATTTATCGTTCGGGTGACACAGCGCAACAATTCCAATGAATTCCTCAGGGAAACGCTTACCACCGACCACCGACCACCGATTGTGGTGCATATCAGGAAAATTAGTTATGCCACAGCATGCGTTGTTCACATTAATTTCACAAAACATCAATACGCTACCTAAGCAATCTAGGTTTAATGTGAAAAATTATTTCAATTTCGATAATTAATTCACAACACTCAAAGCACGCACACCTACTTTGCCACTTCAAATTACAGCTCGCAAGAAATATGAGTATCTGCTCGTAAACTGATTGACTGAATGGCTAACTGCCTCACACTCAAAAAACGAATTCGTGATTGTGTGCATCGACTAAATGCCTATTTGAATTGACCGATGTGATAGAGCCACTAAGCATAAATACATACGTATGTATGTATGTATGTATGTACTATGTATGTATGATATGTTGTATTCGCGCTTCGAGTGATAAATGATCATTTTTATGGTCGCTCGCTCTTCACTCGCTCCAGTCGCTCACTCGCTTGTTGCTTGCATTGGACGTTGTTTTTGGTTTAATTGTTTTTTGAGCGTTCTGTGACTTTGTGGCTACTGATTTTTATCCCGCGGAATGCGTTGCATCTCCGACGTGTTGTCGATCATTTTAACTGCTTCACTGCCGCATGATTGACAGCCCCAACTGTTTGTCTTCCAAAGTCTCGACATACCTCGAAAATGTGGCATCTATCGTATTTTTGTTTGGTTTTTATTTGTTTATTAAAGTCGTGTTTGATGAACGTTTCTCATTTCTGATTATGGTGTTACTTTTTTTATTATCTATAACTGAGTATGTTGTTATTTGTTTGTGGTTGTATCTTCTTCTCCTCCCTCGTCGTAGTTGAATTCTACTTTATGATGGTAAACAGCTTCTGTTTTGTTGTAAACTTATTGTTTGTCTTGAGATAAGCTCGAAAGCGGCGGAAATTTTACCACAAGTGTGGTAGTGACGTGTTGGAGATAACACTTCTTCTCATCTAAACGTCAGTTGAATGTTAACAGGTACCTGGGAAAAGCAGTAAATTCATTTCTATCCGCTAAGGTGATTATGCGCTGTATGTGGTGTGTGTATAAATAATAACAGTTGTGATCTTTTAACTAAAAAATATGCAATGAATACAACTATAGGACGAAGAAAGCTCAGATACCCGGAGACTTCGATTCGATATATTCAAAATCTCCTCAGAGACAACAGATGGTACTTAGGTTGCCTTTTATCCAGGGTAGGTTGGTACTGAAAAAGGGCGAAATCGTAAAGGTAAACACGCCCGCCTCCCATACATCGGTATTCTCAAAGGATCTAAAAACAACGATATTTCCGTAAAAAATTGATATCATTTGTTGAAAATTAGTATGCGAATTTGAAGTTCGCACAAAACAATAAATTAGAAAATTTTTGCAAAATGGAGGTGACCCCGCCCATTTATGAAGAATTGCTGTAGCCGCTTCACCAACCCTCGCCAACTCGGTATGAACATTGTTTAGAGTGAAACTAAGAAACCCGTTGAAAGTCTCCAAAGTCGGACATTAACCATGCCCATCTCCCACATAACAGTAATTTACAGAAATACGACAACTGGAGCAAATCAATAACAAAAAAAGCTACTGCACTCAAAATCGAAGTTTGCAATAATCTTTTAGCAATAAATGAGAACTATGCCAAAGTTTTGGAAAACGACATATGTACATATAATATGTGCGCCGAACGTAAACTTTCGCCCGAACTTAAAACTTTTTTTAATTATTTTTTAATGCATTGGTTATATCGAACAATAAACCTCAGCTCGTTTCTCCTAAAAGACATTGAGTAAATCGTTGATCAATGCATCAGAGAAGTCAATCTAAGTAAACTGCCTCTGAGCAAAAACCAATTTGCCTATCAACCAGTCAAATTAACTGCCCACTCGTAGCCCGACTTCAAAAACTGAAAAGGCGCTGAAGTCAAAACATATACTTAGCCCTATGAGCCTTTATTGACACTTCGGGGCGATAAGAAAATGCGATCACAAGCAAGGGTGTAAGCTCAAACATCAAGAAATGGATGCCAAATATCCATGCTGAAAGAAGAAAAATCAGTGAAAAGTTAGGAAGGTAACCACACCGGTTGCCCTCAATTAAGAGTACCTTTTACAACGCTTTTATCAACTTGCAATGCTTTATGTTCCCTCTTCTGGTTATAGATGAAAGCTATGCTAAGAAAATTGCTGATTTGAATGATGAAGCAGGTTGACATTGATATGAAACTAAAATTATATCCATACATACAAGGACTATCTACGAAGATAAGTTGTTCTTCATACTCAAATGGCTGATTTATTTAAAATCTGGCCCAAAAGTTTACCATATCCTGCGGTATAATTTTGTATCCCAGAACTCACAGAATAGGGAAATATTGGGAAGGGTTCTATTTACATAACCATCTGAGTAAGAGCATTAGATACAACATATTGAGGAGCAGCTGCAGAATTTAATATCATAACGTTAAACCGTTTGGTTTTTAACAACCAAATAATGCGGTGTTACTGCCAAATTCGTTTTAAAATAAATAATTCTTCCTTTTTTGAAGATATTAATTTCTTTGATAGCCAAGATAAATGGTTCTCTGTAGTATGTAGATATGTACACACAATGTTGCCGTAGAGAATTTTCAAAACGTCCCAAAAAAAAGTCCTTTAAAAATTTTAAGTAATGCATTTTTCAGTATTTACAGGAGGAAATATTTTTTAATATTCAGTATGGTTATGTTAAAAAATCTCTGAAAAGGGGCAAAAGTTGCACATTACTTTGGAAAAGGCTCTAAAAATCTAATTTTTCAAAAAGTCGGGTCAAAAGGTATTGGCGCTTAAAAACAGCCAAATTGCCCGTTTAGTCGCACAACGGCAACACTGAATACGTAATCGACGCATATTCTTACAGCTCCTGCTGCACCTTTTTCCCTACTACAAGTTGGTATGTCTTACCAAATCAATTGGCTGTAGTTTGAATATTTAATTTGTCACTGACAACCGCAAGGACGACATTCAAAATTAATTATTACACGTTGGAGATTATGACAGTGAAATTAATTAAATGTGCTACGTACAAGTATCGCCATGCTAATGTCCATGTAAAAGTGGTGAGCAACACAGCGGAAGTGCACAGCGAGACAAGCGAAAGCTTGTTGCGACACGCAGCATCACATCGATGCAACAAATGATGGACCAGCTGGCAGCTGTATTGTAGTTTAAGATGCAATCCGTAATGTTGAGATATTCTTGTGGACAGAAAGTTGCTACTGGACTTGAAGTACCGAAGGCGAACAACATGACAAATGATAAGCTATGAAGTTATGTATATGACGAAAAATAGCAGGCGATTGGTATACAGAATAAATTCTATAAATGTCAGAATTCAAGAAGGTGGTATGCAAGGAGTAAGAAGAAGAATTGAATGCGAAGTGCAGAGTGAGAAATGTTACTAGTACCTTAAGGTGTAAGTAGAGTGTAATAAAAAGTCGTAAATAAATGTAGGTATCTATGTGTACCAAACAAATAACGAACTACTTATAAATATATTTTTCATTAATAGAAACAATTCGTAGTCCGGTCATAAGTCAAAAACCGTTGTGGGCAGCAAAAAAGCAAAAAGCGAACTGCTGCCCATATAACATGCGTTTTTTGTTGGGGGCGAATAGCTTTCTACTCGCATTAGTTGGTGGGTTCAGTGGAAATCACGGTAAAGCAGCGTAATAATTCAACTGCTCTTGACATTTTTATGGCAAATATTTTATTCGTTTTTTGTACATTTTTGGTTTTATGGTGATACACATTTTAATACTTTACTCCTTTTTGCATCCATTTTTTATTACATACCAACATATATTTTTAAATGTTTTTCCACCTTTGTTTTTATTGCCTAAAAGCTTGGATGCTCTTTGTCCTTTCTGTTCTGTCATGCAATTAAAAAACAAACATTAATCCTTTTTATAATATCCTGTGTGGTGAGCGAACGTAGGTGAATGGTGAGGTTTTTGTGGTTACTTGCACATAAAGTCATAAAAAGGCAATAAGCAATAAAACGAGGAGCGAAATGTTTTATGCGAATCGCGACTATGTAATTTTTTGTAAAACTCACATTTATATAGAGTATAGAAAAAGTACCAAAATACATATTCAAATTTTTTAATGTTTTCACGCTTTCCGGATTGCAGAAGCATCCGCCTTAGACCATATCCGGATTAGCACCGAAATATTGGCTAGAAGACTGCTTAACAGAAATTGCGTCGTAAGTCAAAAATGGACCAGCAGAAAAACACGCGGGTAAGTTGGTATAGATGGTTTGTGAAATATGCTAAACCATGTATACCTTATAACCCACATAGATTAAGTCAAATGACTTTTTGAGTAGTATTGTTTTTTTTTTCTTTTGTTGATTTAATGTTTATATTTTTTTTATAAAAGTACTTTATAAAAGCACTTTACCAAGCACAAAAATTATGAAAATTCTATAAACTTTAACATTTCCACCCGAAATTTTAAACTTTTTACTGAGAATTTTTAGAAACATTTCAAGACCCTCGAAAATCGCGTTGTCTTTTAATAATTGTTTTGGCTGACGGTGTTGTACATTTTCTTCCATATAAAATATACTCGACCAGCAAAAAAATTATTAAAAATTAACCCGATTTTTTAGCGTCTTGAAATTTTCACTTTAACGTCCCAAAATTTAATGGGCTAAAAAGTGCATACCCAAAATTTTTCTAAAAATTCTAAATGAAAAGTTTAAAACTTTTTGGTGCAAATGTTTAAGTTTGTTGAATTTTCATAATTTTTGAAATGTGGATTTATGTGGCGCTGGTTAGCTAAAGTGTTAAGTTTTATAAAAAAAAATATAAACATTAAATAAGCAAAAGAAAAATACCCAAAACTAGTTTAAATATTACATGACTTAATCAGCTGACCACAAGTGTATGTACGTACATATATCTATGCATATGATCTGCGAACGTTTTTAGATCATAATAATAAAGATTTAGTGTATGTGTGTGTTATAATTTTGAAGAGCGTGCGAATGTACGCAAAGCGCAAAATGCCGCTCTTACTTCAATCGATCGTTTCCGCAAATCGCCCACATTGACTCTCTGTTCATGCGACATTAACAAACTAAAATTGTTACGGCAACACACTTAGACACATTTAGGCAATTTGTTTTTGCTACTTTTATGACAAGTACCGGCACATGCAAAGGGAAGAACACATTTTGTGCAATATACATACACACATATGTATTTGTATATATGCATACAAATATTTATTTGCATATCCTTTGGACCATGGTGCCTACCTTTTTGGCAAAATTTTATTGCCATTCTCCAGTGGTGCGCCAATTTTTGTTTTAACCTTTTCCTTTATTTAATTTTCATATTTTTTACTCAACTCATAATCTGCATTTCTGGCACTTGCCGCATGCCACATGCGACTCGAGTCTCTAATATTTCACATTTTAAAAAGGATAACATTAAAAAAATGTATTTATCTGATGGCTTGTGTGTGCCGCTGCTCGTTTGCACACAGCGACAATAAAACGAATGGAATCCATTTAATTGCTAGCCATAAATGTTGCTCATACTCGCTTACTGTTGAGTTGGCGCTTAACTTTGTTCGGCATTGGTAGCTTTTTGGTGCGCTTAGTGCGCCATTTTCTGCTTTTGATTTTCATGAAAAGGAAATGGCCGCTCCTCTCAGTGCTGAGCAGGATATCCTTCCGCATCTTTTTTCATTTTAATTTTCATTACCCTATTATTTTTTTCTCTTCCCTTTTTGACCTTTCTGTTAATGTGCCTGCAAATTCTAATGTGTACATTTATTTAAATTTATTGTCGCTTTATTGCGTGCGCTAATAAATCTCAGCAAATTACGATTCTTGTACAAATTAAACATTTTAATGACTTTCTTGTAATACGTATATGTAAGTCTTCAAGTTATACTCGCAACGAGCTTTTGGACGCTAAATGGCTTTAAGCAAAGGGTAGGGACCAAGGTTCTCACTGCCTAAGGTAAGTATATCTTCTTAAAAAAAATTATATTTTAGTGGTTGGTAATAATCTGAAATTAATGATATAGGAATATAAGACCACATTGTTCTAATTTAGTAAGTTAAGGCAATTATTTAATGCTTATCGAAATATACTTATGTATATCTTTTCAAGAAGAAATTCTGTTCCGCTGCGGTTTTTGTGGTAAGCTAATTTATAGATTTAATGATTTTAGCCATACCAATTTTTGGTTTAATCTTATCTTTATTTTAGAAATCGGAGAAACGCAACTTGTTTTAATTCAGCGTTTTCCAGAATAATGAACTGTAGGAGCTTTGCAATGACATGGACGTGATTAGGCATTAGGATTAGGATTCTTTGGAGAAAATATCATTCTGAACTTATGCCATTCCCAAATTGGAATAAAAAACCCTCAGTTCACGCTATCTTCTAGCGCAACGTATTTAGGAGTCGTGCTAGACATGACTTGAAAATCAAGGTCGAATATCGTAGACAGAATGCCTACTTATCGAATCGTGTGATGTGGATATACACCGCCATCACAACACGATCTCTGGCTTTTTTCCTGGTTTTGCGGTCTGGCATAAACTAAATATATTTATAACGTAAACAAGCTAAGTAGCTTACAAAGAGCAGCAGGGCAATAATGACCTTCCGGACAGTTTTACACCTAATCCCTATTGATCTACACCTGAAAGAAGTGGAAATGAAATCTGCAGTCAGACTCGGGTAGTAAGCCAATTCAGTGCCAGTGCGATTGCCACCCACAAGAGAATGGAGGAGAGGCCAAATGGCCGACAAAGGGGCAATCTCTTGTTGCACTGCTTCCAAACTGTACCAAAAAAGCACAATTGCGGCAAATTTATCACCACTGGCTGCGATTAGGTTATAAATATTTCCCCCGGAGCTGCGCCATCTGTTACCCAAAAGCCAAAATACACATAGTATATATGTATGTAGTTTTTGTCTCCTTCTCACACTTCCAGCGCATGCACGATTTTGTATGGAAAATCATTTAGGCCCATATATTTGAGTTAAATAAAAATACATACTTAGAACATATCAACCGATATACCAAACGAAAGGAAAACACTTAAATTTTTTCTTTTGTCAAAGAAAACAAACACAAAATCATTCGAGCGGGTTTCGAGCATTTTGGTAATAAAAATGATTAGCTACTTTTTTCAACAATTTTTTGCCCTCAAATACACAATAATATTTCTATTACTCTAAAGAACTTATATTCCGAACGTAAATTTTTATCTGTACAAGCTAAGTTGCTAGAGTACCTTAAAAGCTCAAAGTTTACCACAAAAAAAATTTATCATTGTTTCTACGATTGAAAGCGAATTGATCACTTAAGGAAATGAATCTGTTGGTAGGTCTGGAACTCTGTCTTTGAAATGCCACTTTTTTTCTTTGAAATCGCTTAATTAGTTTTCGTGCAATAAGGGTTTTTGTGAAGCTCTAAAAATTACAACTACAACATCTGTGTATGGCATCCATACCGAAACGTAAGACGTATTCTACGTCAAAATCCGATTTGCCCTAAATATTCGTCGTAATGTTAGAAAAAATAATTTTTTTCGATTTTGCTGGAATCGGTAATTGAAAACTGGGACCAGCCAAGTGGAGTGCACACCTCTAACCACTCGGCTGCCGCTATGAACTTTAAAATGCTTACAAAACAACAGTAGCCGTGATGGCACAAATGCCTTCGTTTAAATGCAAACTACTATGTATAAACATATCTAAATTTAAATAAGTACTTAACTATGCAGCAATGAAAAATAATAAATACATATTTATCTTGCTGTAGAGTATTCCATGCACGGCGAATGTGTATGTAATGATGATAAGAGCACACCTACAATAATAAATTCGGGAAAACACGTGATCCTCTTCATTGTCATTGACAATTTGAGCGTCATCATTGCCGCATAAATACGGTGTCATTAATATGAAATTATAAATAATAAGAAGAACCCATAAATAAAAATAAACCCTAAAAAAATTCCTTAAATAAAATGGTACACAAAAATTACTTATTCCAAAACAGCCTTATGTTCGTGCATACCTCCAATACCTGTGCATTCTTCGCAACTATTAAAAAACCCTCCCTTTACCAGCAACAAAAAAAAATGAAAAACTCATATCGCCATAAATGCCCAGTCAAAGTGTCGTGTGTGCATAGTTAAATGTGATTTTGATTTTTTGATTTCGATCGATTTGATTTATGACTCGCTTCGATTGCCAGTGACATTTGTAATTACTCTTGTGTTCGCCAGCAAATGTGCGACCAGAGTAGTATGCGCGCTTGTCACCCCCGATTTGGTTGCATGCCACAACGCATGCGCCACCATCGCGCCAACACTGCCGCTGTCGAAGTGCAACATCATTCGCGCGATCGTCAAAGATCGTCATGGCAAAGACAAAGGCAGGAAAAAAAAGTGTTGGTTGAAGTGTTGGCGGAGTGTGGTTTGCAATGGGCCAAAAGCAGCGCTTTCGAGTTCGTGGAATTGTGGTGATTTGTTGCCAGACTTAAGTATTTCTCTTTTTAATATCTATGTACTCGTATAGAGCTGCGATCGGATGCACACTGTTTAGACACACTCACTCGTAATGAAAATGCTAATGCGAACGCCTCAAATGATTACGCTTCCAACGCGCCTATGATCGTATTTGACAATTTTCCTTCTCACATTTTTTCCACTTTCTTTTTTTTTTGTCCTTTTATATATAAAATTAAAAGATCATTTTGAAACCATCAGGGAATAAATCAACACGCTGTGTGGCTTCGTCAACGATCAATCAGCCACTTAAGTTCAATAACTGCCTCTGCAGATCAAAACATACGAACGAGTGTGTTTTTAAATGCAGTTGTTTGTATGTTTGCATGTTTGCCATTTGATTGTTCGCGATCACCACTTGTGAGTCGGTAATTCACGCCTACATGCGATTACTTACGCTCATTGAAGTTGGTTGGCGCGCGTTCCAATGAAAAAGTTGCTGCTTTCTGTTTTGATTTCAACTGTTATCCAGTCATTGGTAGTGGATTTTTGGGCGGCTTATCATTATCGCTGCCGTTGGATCTGTAGCAGTGATCAACTTGACGATATGCGGCATTTTGTCGCATGAAAAGTATGGGCGTAGCAGTGAATAACTGCATGTTCAATGACAAAAGCAATTATTCGGCACTCGGATTAGCATGTGTCTTGATGGTGCTTTTTTGCTGCGTCTTTCCTAAGGTGATAACATCCCTGCAGCAAAATTTAGAGACAGTCTGACAAAACGCTAGTTCCGCTCTACAAATTTCCCAACTGTCTCTGGACTATTGCAAAACGGATGTAGAGCGCGGCGATTGAAACTTTGCGTTGTGCTGGTTGCGTTGTCGTTAAAGTTTCTCAAATTTAGGGCGGTTTACTCGAGTAGGTTTTAAAATTTATCTGCCTTAAAACAAAAATTTTGTCCTAAAAAATGTGATTGAGGGGCAGATAAATTTTAGAATCAAAGGAGTATGTAGCTCCGCATCCAACATCATTGGTGAGAACAATATGTAGTTTCACGAATGTTCCCACAAAAAATAAGAACAAAAGATTCGGGAAGGCTTCCGTAAAGAACAAAATAGTTGTTTTCCTGGTGCTCACGATATTCACGATTTGCAGACGAACGTTTTGATAACGTTTTCATGGAGGATCAAATAAGAACAAAAGTCTAGGGAATGTTCTGTTAAAGAACAAAGCGAAAACAAAAATTTTTAGAACTTAACGTTAAGAATGAGAGGGGCGTACAGTTCGGCCGAAATCCAAAAGTGCAGCCAAAATTGGAAAAAACAAAGTTTCTAAATAGGGCTTTTTCATTATTGAAATGGCTAAAGGGATCCTCTAAGAAGCGAAAGTGACAATAACGGCAGCCCTCTTTATTTTCAGTTGGAAATTGGCCTTCGCTAATGCATTACATTAAGGTAGATTCAAAGGGAAAAGTTATAAACGTGTAAAAGTACTTTGAATAAAGGAAACCCAACAAAACCTAATGGAATTTATATCTGAGGGCTAGTAAAATATGTCAAAAATTTGTGAATATCAACACTGCAACAGAATTTTTTTAGAAATAATTAAGTAGATTTCACCGAAAGATTTCGAGTATGCAGTTTTAT
This sequence comes from Rhagoletis zephyria, assembly GCF_001687245.7. Classification (NCBI taxonomy): domain Eukaryota; kingdom Metazoa; phylum Arthropoda; class Insecta; order Diptera; family Tephritidae; genus Rhagoletis; species Rhagoletis zephyria. The sequence goes on from NW_016161285.1 coordinate 13,475, forward strand.
AGCCCATTTAATTTAAGTAAAATAAAGTGCCAGTTTAAAGTAGCTGGGACTTACGGTTGATTTCAGGATTGTTTTTTTTTTTTTTTTGTTGAAGGTGTTGCACATTTTCTTCATATCATCGAACATAAGTATTTCGTATGGAAGGAAATGACTGGCACTCTCACCAAAAAAAAAAATTGTCAAAAACGAACGGTAAGTCCTAGCTACTGCAAACTTGCACTTTGTGAGTCTGAAATTGAGTGGGCTATCAAACTGCATACTCAAAATCTTTGTAGGAAATCCAATTAAAAAGCTCGAAATTTACCACACGCCGTACTGTATCCGCCATTTTGAATTTTGTAATTCTGACAGTAGATTTGTAATTAGCGACCCCGAAAACGTCTTGGTACGATATTTGGAACCATTTCTATGAAACTTCGGATTTTGGCCATACATTTGGATTTCGGCCGCACTGTGGAGCGGTGCGTCTGCGTGTTGGGATGAGAACTCGTTTCAGTGAAAACCATGCACTATTAATTCTAATCTAGAGGAAAGCTGGAATATTTCAACTTCCAGATCGCTTATCATTAGGGTGCACTGTCCATTTATGTGCAGAATGAAAAAATAAATAGACTAAGCCGTGACAGTCTGTTCGTCCATCTGAGCGAACGATAGCTCGAGTAAAAATTGATATATCTTAACGAAACTTGGTACGAGAAAATTAATAATTTAGAGAAATGCGAAATCTTCCATAAATCAGTAACTATTGAAGCTAATTTATTCAAACTTGATGTTTGAAGTAATTTTTAGCATAAATATGTTTAAAACAACCTTTTGTTCTCGGTCCGTTAAACATTTAAAATTTTTTAATTTGTATACGAATGAAAGAAAATGTAAAATCGAATCTTGATCATTCTTTCTCATAAACAACTTATTATCTCAGCTTTGCCCAAAAGAGAGCTAGTTCAAGAGATATGCAGGTGCGTGCAATTGCCACTTAGTAGGACATTTCCATGTTGAAAGCCAGTTGAAAGCATTGATTTTTGATAAAGATGAACAATGAGTACCGTCTCTTTTCACACAATTTTATTTTAGCTCGGCGCGTGTTCTGCACCAATTTAATTTGCTGCCGGGATTACTTGCCTGTAAGTGAGCTGATCACATGATTGGGAAAAATTTTGTGTTCATATTTTTCGTGCTACATAGCAGTGGCTTAATCCGCCAATATGAGTGGGTTGATTTGTGTTTTACACTGTTTTCTGAGTCAGATTTTGATTGTCAATTTATTTGACAAATTACAGATAGCAAATATTTGCCCTCAAATTTACTACCCAGTACCAGGCATACGCCGATCAGTATGAAAACGCTTGTAAGATATACCTGTAAGGATGTGCATACATACAGTCAGAGTCAAAAGTTAGCATACAACTTGTACTAATACTATTGTATTATCACAATTATTTTCCGGAAAAAATTTGTTCATTCATTTTTTATGAAACTATGGTTCATTCTAAGTACAACATAAACCATATAAATTAAAGTTTCAAAATTTATATAAAGTTTACCAAAAATCATAAAAATTTCAAACTTTTCATTGAAAATGTTTGAGTATGAAATTTTGTAGTCCGTTCAATTTTAGTATAATAAAGTGCAAGTTTCAAGTCGCTTAAAATTACCTTTGTTTTTTTGAGATTTTTTTTTTGTGGAAAATGTTGCACATTTTCTTCAATATACATACACTGCCGGAACAAAGTACTGGCACAGTAAATTTTTCACAATATATGCAACAATTTTTATTCTAATATTTTTCCGCCAATTTTTTATAAAAATATGGTTCATTCAACAACCAAAAAACATAAAACTATAATTCCTAAACTTTGTGCAAAACTCGCGAAAATTCAGCAAATTTTCATCAAAATTTTCAACTTTTCAATCAGATTTTTTAGAATTCTTTTATGCAGTTTTGCAGCCCATTAAATTCTAGTAAAAAACTGCAAGTTAGGAGTTAGTCAAAAATCGCGTTGATTTTTGAGAATTTTTTTTGTTTAATGCGTTTTGCAATTTTTCCATATAAAGTTTTTCGAAAAAAAATTTTTGTATGGAAGAGACTGCATGAAAATAATTGCCAAAAATCAACAGTAGTTCCTAGCAACTTAAAACTTTCACTTTATTATAATACTCAAAAAAGTACTCAAAAAAATATCTAAATGATCTGATTAAAAAGTTGAAAAATTTCATGAAAGTTTGCTGAATTTTCGCAAGTTTTGCAAACATTTTAGGAATTATATTTTTATGTTTTTATTGTAGAATGAACCACGAGATTAGTGGAAAAATATTAGAATGAAGATTGTTGCATATATTGTGAAAAATTTGCCGTGCCAATACTTTGTTCCGGCAGTGTACATAAAAATAGAATTCGATCATGCGTCGAAATTGAATAGGCTACAAAATTGCTTACTCGAAAATTTTCTAAAATTTATGAATAAGAAGTTTGAATTTTGTTGACATATTTTGGAATTTTCCAAAATTTTTATGGTGTCAAACGTTGATTGACATATTCGTGACATTGTAACTATATATTATGAATTATGAGAAATTTTTTTTTATGAAAATAATTGTGAATATTAGAATAAGGACGAGGTGTATACTAACTTTTTACTCTGACTGTATATACGTACAGTCATACAAACATACGTATGCCAGAGTTTTTTGTTTTTTTTAAGTAGCTCTTTTACCCATTTTTGTCAACTCATACTGAATTTTTTGCTCTTTAGTGGCGACAGAAAGTAGTCTTTTAATTAGCCTGTCAGAAAGCACCCAAGAAATGTCAGAAAATGGGTATTTAATAACTGCTGCCATACATGCTCTTACGCATTGCTCTACTTTATTTGGCCAAAAAACTACTACACATTTTTATTTTTTTTTTAACAACAATAGACTTTGTATGCCTTAACATTTCTCTGAAAATCCAAAAGCGGCACGGCACGCCTAGGCAACGTGAAGTACCTACCCAATGCTTTATTTTCAAAATTTCACAAAGAAAAGGCCAATTGAAGATGACGTTGTTGTTCGACAGGTTTGTTCGACTTTGGTCTTGCCCAGTTCAGCGAAATAGGGCGTACGCTTAAATAAACACAAAATGTACCCGTTTAGCTCAAGTGCCAGCAAATGTATGTACATATGTGTAATTCATAAAATGCTCCAGCACATGACTTGCAATAAATTCAATTCACTTACATGCTTACTATATTTTTTTGTTTAATATTGTAAATTCTCTTATTTCCATTATTTTGTTATTTGACAGTTACGTTTTTATGAACTGTCTGCTTTGCATTGTCGGTCCCCTTTTCACCAGAATTGAGCCAATAAATACCTTTAGCTTTGGTTTTTATTTACTTGCTTGTGTCTCTTTTTTTGGTTTTTTTAGTAAATATTTTCAATTTATGTCTGGCCATCCATGAATGTATGTATCTGATCACAAGCATTAGCTATTTGACTAGCCAATTTATAATTGGTTGCAGTTTGTATGTACGAATAGTTTGAAAGTGGCTCAAATGAATGACACACTTAAATATTTTCGATTTCATTGATGTGGGCTATAATGAATTTTTGTTATTAAATCTGAGTTGTACTATATATTTTTTTTAGCAAATACATATAACAAATTGAATATCTGCGAAGAACTCTGTGAAAAACTTCAAACACAATTATGTAAAAAAATCACGATTGAGAGAATACAAAGGTTGCGCCGATCTCGGACCGCTATTCCTCTCTTAATGAACTTGACAGAATCGTTGTTTGCATGACGTCACACTTGTGCAACTTGTTTACGTTTCCCTTGCAAACATTTTTTCTTCTTCTTCCATTCTTGCTCACGTTTTGGCATTTCTCTCTCGCAATTGCACCAGTGTGACGTCACACAAAAGTTATTCTCCAAAATCCTCTCTGATCGGCGCAATCTTGTATTCTATCATTCTTGTAAAAAAATAGGAAAGTCGTGGCCCAATAAAGGAAGAACGTTTTACGGTGAAAAGAGAATGTATATTATGTCTAGCATTTGCTTCTATAGAAATTTAAAGATATATGTAATTACTTTTGGTTTGAATTAGCTATTTAACGAATCTTTCGAAAAAATAAAAAAAAAACATATGGCTAGGTTTAAAACACAACGATGTGATTAGGTCAAATTCTTAATGGCGCTGTTAATCGCTGCGCCATAAACACCGCCATCTGAATTTGTGTAGATAATTAATCGAAGGACCGCATCGCGCGACCTGGTTTCGCTAGGTCATAAATCTAGCCTAAGTTCGTTGACTTTAGACTAGAATTTTGGGCATGCGGAGATATTCGGAAATTTTGGATCGAGTTTCCAAAATCCCTTGTCAAATTTGGGGTCAAGCCGTTTTCGGCGATGTGCCATCTTCAGCGTCATTTTCTAGAAAAATAGATATAGTATAATTCATGAACAAAAAATATATAAAAAAAAAAATTGTTTTGATTCAGTAGAATCTCGAAAAGGTTAACCGAAATGTCCCAAGGGTAATTAACTTTTCCGATCTATTAACTTTTCTGAGAAGTATTCAAAATTTAATATTAAACATGGAGTTTTTAGGAAATAACACGCTAAATTTATTTCAATGACTTAGTTTTCATCAGAAACTTAGATTTTGTTTGTACCAGCATATTATGGTTTATGGAGAGCCAGCGGCGCCACTGTCCCTAAACTTTCCTGACGTTGTTTCTTTATTTTTGAGATGCCTGATTTAGGTACACCATAATCCAACGCCAATCGATTTCCGTAAATACTTCGATAATTTTTTTTCAATCTCAGCTTTTTGATGTAGATTTAATTTGATTTTCGAGGACTTTTTCTGCATTGTTGAAATTTTTTTAACACACAAACTATACACAACTCACAGAAAATGCATTCAGCCGTTGGATAGTTATCCTGGTCAAAGAATTTTACCACGATAAACCTTGTTGGTATCCCCTGAGGTTAACTTAGCAAGGTTTTGCATTTTCAGGCCAGTCCAGGAACTGATGAATAGGGCGACTGTTAAAATAATAATATCTGGTCGTTTTAGTTAAGTTTTTCCAAATTAGGACCAATCTATCAATTTTGGTAGAGAAAAAAAAAAACTTTTTGCCGGCGTGTTTTTTCGCATTATTTCAAAACACTCAACCCTTTCTCCACTTATTCCATATATGCTGCAAAAAGTGACGGCTTTCTCTCTACTACTCTACCTGCATTTTACGAAGATTTCAATTTATAAATTTTGGCTCTTTTTCAAACCCTCTACTGCACCAAGTCTTGCAATCTTACACCTACCTAGATCGTAGTTTTGATAATAAAAATGTTCCTCAAACTGTTCAAAAAGCCGCGTTGTAAGACAAAAGAATTGCGTACACGGATGCGCAATAAAATCGAAAACAGCAGGACACGTTAACGCCCTCCCGTAACTTAAGGTATTCATCTAGTGCCAACTCCCGCAATCTCAGCTATTGTTCGTAGAATAACCATGCCAGCAGTCGTACAGAAAACTAGTGCAACACTTTGGCTTATGCAAAGGCTATTTGTTTCCAATTTCAGTTTTAGTATTTATTGTAATACGTATTTTCGATCCTACTTACATTGTGTGTACATAATAGACGTCTGCATGAATCTATTCAAAACGACAAATGAATCATTCATATTCTGATTGAATGAATGTCATTGGCTTTGAATGTTAGTGAATTTAAATGAATAAGTGTGTTAATATGAGTATCGACATAGCAACGGTCAAACGTATTAAACCAAATTGAATGAATATGAATGCCAATATTTTTTTTTATGAATATGAATATGCTGTTGAGCATCCCACATACATACATTGTTGTTACTTGTAATCAACATATGAAAAATATAACCATTGTGTAAAAATGTAATTAGTTTCAATTATTTTCATGCATAAATATAATTTTCATTTAAAGGTAGAAAATGTAAAACGAAATGAGAATGTCGCGACGTGGCGAATGTTTTTTATATGAAGTAGAATATCGAAATCTACTGTACTCCTGTTTGGCTGGAAATCTGAATCAACTCATGCAGAGGTCTAGTACATAAATACAAATTCACATGCGTATGGGCATATTTGTCGTACTTGCATACCTTTAACCCAACGGCAGTATGTTCGCAGAAGTCGTTAGTGTGACAGGTTGGATTTGTGTAGTAGGCAATTCTTTTGTTTTATATTTTGTGTGTGCGTAGGTACAGCTACTCTTCCATACCTTGTCCCATTGTCGCCGTTTGTCCTCAGACTGTCATAATCGGCATCAGCTCTGTCTGGCGCCAGTATTTAGGCATACAAATTCTCTAAATATTTCAATATTATAGCAAAAGCAAAGGAAAACAAAAAAGTACAAGAACAACAAATATGTTGACCAATATTACCTAGCCAATTGCGGGTGCTTCGCTTTTCATTTATGTGCAATTGGAAGAAGTTTGAAAATCATGCAACAGGTACATAGGAACCTACATTCATACATACATAGATATATACTTATGAATATATATATATATGTATATATATAGTAAGGCACTGACGCATATAGGGACTCAATCAAATATCGCCAACTGTGCCAGCCAGGCAACTCATTCAGCACCGATTAGGCGAACGTTGTTTTGTAGCTCGAACATTTTGCGCTCTTCAAGCGATGCTGAGTGCATCTTTTTTAAGATTTATGCATTTTAGTTTTGTTTTTTTTCTCTTTATTTTTCTGATCACCTGCTAGGTAAACGTGCCTGTACTAATTCCATCACCGGTTTGAACATATTTTTGATTTGAGTGACATTTAGTTTTGGTGGGCGTGCGAGAAGTTGATATTAAACGAAAAAACACAATTGCAACTGTCACTAAAATTAAAGATTTTTTATAAATTAAAAGCATTAGGAATATGCCATTGAAAATTGAGTTTGCAGAAATGAGTTGCGTAAATTTTTACCCAAGTTATTGTGGCTCAATCTATTATTTTTAATATAAAACGGCCACAGTGGCAAATTAACAATCTCTTTTTAAGAAGAAAAAAAAAAACAAATAAGAAATGAACCTATTTGGGTAGAATTCTGCCTATGTAAAAATTTAAGAAAAGTTAACGGGGCCTATTCTTGTTTTCTTATGAATCGAAAACCATGAAATTTTCCTATCATTTCCTATATAAAAATTTTTAATTTTCGATTCGTAAAATTATGAAATATAAAAATTTTAAATTTTCGATTCGCACGAAATCCAGGATACGCGCCAATATATTCACGAAACTAGGGGTCGAAAGGACGAACAGGTATATCCTCTTAAAATTGTATCCTTGAAAATTTGCATTCATTATTCGGTACCCATACTTTTATTATACATTGCACTGATTTAAAAAAAAAATTAACTAATCATATCTTTTAAATTTCCAAGTCCTTAAAAAAATTCTGACATCAGAGAGAAAAACTTAAAAACGCAGTTTTAATTAATTTCGGTCCAGTTTTGTGGGGATATTGATTTTTTCGTGGGGTTTGAAATTATTTTAGTTTTTTTTCGCATGGTGAAAGTTTTAGCACATAATAAAACTGGAAAATTTCGTTTACTTTTGTACCAGCCGTAAGTCAAGAATTAAATACAGAATTCACGAAGAGAATCTAATGGAGCACGAAAAGTCACGAAAACATTTCGGAAACGTTCTGAAAGCCACCAAAAAGTCTGAAAAATCCAGCGCTTCGGAGCGAAGGTTCTTTTTTCTTCGCTCCGCTCCAGTATTTTATTTCGCTTCGAGCTCCGCTCTTGCTCCACTCTCTTTTTTGTATTTATTGATTTATATATCGAGCCATAAACGTCAAAAAAATGTAGGCGAAATTTAAAAATGCCAAGTTAATTAAATAGTGAAATTTATTTAACACGGTGGTTTTCAGTGACAAAAAAATTATAATTTAAGTAAATTTCTTAACTGAATTTTTTTTAAATTTTTATTGAGCTTAAGGACGTTATTATTGACAATTTTTGTGGAAAAACAACAATAAAAATATTTGAAAATAAATCGTTACTAGGCCAGACAATAATAACAAATTATTGACAATTTTTCTTTAAGAGCAAATGATTTTTTTTTAGCTCCTTGCTCCAGCTCCTCTCCAGCTTAAATCCATTGCTCCTTAGCACCTCCCTCCTTTGCTCCGCTCCGCTCCGAAGCCCTGGAAAAATCAAAAATCATTGATTTTTTTGTCAATAGGCGCATTCTTTTGCAACCGAGCTACTCTCGGTAAAGTAACGAAATACATACATGCAAAGCAACAACACAAACTCAGCTATTACTTAGAGAAATTTTTGTATACTTATATCCATTGGTGTATAAATCCCATTAAACTTTCTTGTGAGATACCAACAAGGTTGCTCAAGCGGCTTAAAGGAAATTTTACTTGAGTTGAGCGTTGTTTTGCCGCTCATTTACAAAAAAAAAAAAACGGAGCTAATGTATTTCAATTATAATTTTTTATTGGGTAGGTTCAGAAGGCGCAGAAGTTGAGCGCAACCGTTGCTATAAAAATCAGTGATCATAATGCGCTTTCTGAACGGCTTGATACATTAGCTGTCAAATTCAAAACACACAACATGTTGTCTCAAATGATCATAAAAATATTACGATCATCTAACACGCAACTGTTCAGTTGATCAGAGGTGCAAAACAACGCGTTCAGAAGGTGCAATCGCAACAGTTACTGAGCTGTTGCGCCTTCTGAACGTGCCCATTAATTTATGCCTTGAAGAAAATAAAAATTAAACCAGTGTTCGGATTTTCTTCAAGGCTTATTTTTACATACTTTATAAAAAAAAGTTGTCCCATATTTAAAGGAGGAAATTTTTTTTCTTTCCGGTTCATGTGTTCGAAGATCCTGATCATGAAGAATTGGAATAAGGCGTAATAGGGCCAGCAGTGTAGTGGGCATCATGTATGACTCTAATCCTGATGACAGTAATGATTGCCATACTGATGACCCAAGCTAGTGTTATATTTATGAACAAGAACATAAAAGAAAGCATAAGAAAGTGGTTGCATATTTCAAGGGGACATATGTATTTGTTTTTCATTTCGGACTTTAAACTTCTTTGTATACACATTTTTTCTGAGAATACCCCTAGTGAACTTTTCCGATGAATATTTTTCTAGAATACTTTAACTCGCGAAGTTTCAAATGTTATTTTATTCAGACTTTCCACAGAAGGGATCAAACCGAACATTTCGGTAGAGAGCTAAAATGTTAAAATGTTCTGCAAAATTATTCCTCGTGAAATTTTACAGTATGTACCCAAACTAAAAATTTCGCTCCGATATATATTTTAACCCCTTTTATACTTATTATAAAAAATTGCAAACCTATTACGGTCATAAAAAATTTACCTGATAAGTGAAAAAAGATTTGCAGGCTTTATTATATATGTCTAAATCTGCCATCCTGAGTTTGAGTCATTCCGCCCCTCGACGATGGCCGTGAAAGGTTAGCTACAGAGTGTTATTTGATTTGCGTTCAAAAGAAATTTAAAGGCTTCCCAAAATATGCTTCAAAAATACTCCACAAGAGAATCATCGTTAAATTAGGCGTTACACATTAGCCTGCGAATTTAGAAAATTAGTAAATTCCCACTGTTGCTACCATTATATACCCTGTGTATGTGTCAGATGCAAAACGCACAACCAGAAGTAAAGTTTTTCTCAATAAAAGAAAAATGTTCACCACTGGATCAACTATCAACCATCACCACACCGCACGGCCCCCTACCGCAACTGCTGCTACTAAAAATGTCATCAACAGCCATTTTAGTTGTAACTTTGGCTACGCTGACTGATGCTGGCTGCCAGTATTTTTGTTAACACGCCAAAAAGCAACCTGCCCCACGTACCGCACCGCTGTGCCGTCATGCAGCTCCACCACCTAATAGCACTTGCCTTGCTAACAACACTAGCAACTCAGTGTTTTTGGCACACTTAATCCTGGCGCAAAACTATTCCATTCGCATTGTTCCACGCACAATGGGCACAAAGGACATGTTTGCACTGATTATCAGATTAGACCATTGTATGTACAAATTGATATTGTCATGTTTCAAGTGCCTCCAGCGCCATTGTTTTCAACAGCCGCTGCCTGGATGGCAGAGTTTGTGTGCGGGTGCGGCAAGTGCGGCTAATGTTTTGCTGCAATTTCCCATTTACTCTGATTGTTGTTGTTATATGTACATATGTATGTAGGCTAGTGTGCGGTGCTTAATGCTGTTGAATAGTGTCGCCAATGCCGATTAACAGATTTGCACTGGCTAACACAATGCGCCACCGATCCGATTCTAGACTCTCTGCTGCTGCTGCTGCTGCTGCATTACTTTCGAACTAACAAAAAAAATCAAGTGGTGTAGAAAGATGAGTAGGAGTGAAAGAATGGAGATTTGCAATATTTAGACATAAAACTACGAGCTGTAGACTCTTTTTTTCCTTTTAGAGAACTATTTCATGAACAATGTGTTGTCAAACATATTTGTCGACATTTCGAGTTTTGCGGCCTTTGTTGCCGCTCGCCTTGCTTTGTTGCCTCTTTGTCTAGTCTGCATAGTCCAGTTTTGATCAGAGATCATTAGCATAAATCCGTTAGATCCATTGTAGTGGTTCGAGTGGTTCGGGAACTCTATTGTAAAAAGCATGTTGAGCAGTGATTTCGCATTGGGATTAGGCGATAGTGATGTGCAAAATCAAAGAAAGCTGTTGCTAAGAAAACTAGTGCAGGAAAGATGCATATCACGACGTGTTGTGTATGATCGAGATACGATCAGGTTGAGGATTGCTCGAAGATGAAGGATTTAACTTTTTTTTCCATGCTCTTACAATGCTATTTCTATAGGTATACATATATGTATTTATGTGTGTATATATGTACATAGATATTATGTATCTTCAATTTCATGATAAGTCGCTTACTAACAATGACATATTTAAGCAACATTCAAAATAAACATGAGTCTTACAAATCTGTTAATGAGAAAGATTGCAATCAGTGTTTGCTGATCAGATACGGCGATTAAAAGTGGGCATTTTAATAGCAAATGTACATTCTGTGCCAGGTGTTGATCAAATGGGACACATATTTTCATTTATTCAACTCACATTTCTTAGAAAATCATTTTAAAGGTGCAGTATAAAATTCCCGGTTCTACGAAAAAAAATCGCTATTTCAAGTATATATAAAATTTCTGCATATCTTTGCTTAAGAATCATAAGGTCGAACTTTATCTAAGCAAACTTGTAGAACACAATGAAAGAAAGGTCGCCCTCGAACACAATGGAAGGACCAAGTGCAGAAGCACCTGTCTGAACTCGCGATGTACAACTGGTGCACCTCGCAAAGAAGAGAGGCAACTGGCGAATTTTTTTCGTCTCGGTCCAAACCGGCCAACCGGAATGCAAATGAACGATTTAGGGGGCCATAAATTCAATAAAATTTTAAGGAAATGTTAAAACTTAGTCACATTCGATAGAAATCATTCCGAATAGCATTTTCTAGTCCCTCTCGGAAACATAGTACTATTCTAATGCAGCTTATAAATAAATTTTCGCTCTATAGAAAGGTCCTGAGGGTTTTCAGTTAATATTTTGCTTTCCATATTGTAGTCATAAAAAGTAGTAATGGACCCACATACAGAAGGTAATAATGCATTAATTTTTTTATCATTTCATTAAGCAAAATTTCAAGCGATTTTCAACCAGTATATTTTTTAAATATTTGGTGAATATTAAGGAATTTGTTGTATCCTCCGGATAGATCGATTGAAAGCGGCAGACACTACACTAGCAGTCGATTATAGGGAAATAGCTTTATGGAAATATTTGTTTCTAAATACTGCATGTATTCGAAGCAGGGACCGTGAACGCATTCCAGTTTTGGTTTAGTTCTGCATTAGAACGAAATGTAACGTCAAATGTTTCCATAAAGAAAAAAAAACCGAACAAAATTCTCGCAAACGTTCTAAAGAAGAGCTGAATGAGAATGAAACTTTCTGGAACGTATTCAGTGAGAACAGGATAAGAACGAAAGTATCGAGAAACTTTCAAACAAGGTTCCAATAAGAACAAAAGTCTGGGGATCGTTCTGCCAGCGAACAAAATTTTTGAGAATTAACGTTAAGAATGAGAGGGCGTCTGCATCTTGGGATGAAAAATTGTTTCAGTGGAACTACGCTTGTTAATTCTAAGCCAGTGGAAAGCTGGACGATTTCAACTTCCAGATTGTTTATCATTAGGGGCCACCGCCCATTTATGGAACAATTTCTAATTTTTCGTGCATGAATAGTTCGTGTCTTAAGTCTTTCGTTGACATTATTTGCACAATTTTCTTTCAGTTCTTTTTTGATTAACTTTAATAGCAAAACATTTCAAACTAATGGAACGTTATGAGGAAAATTTTGTTCTCGCTTCTATACATACATAGTACAGAGATGATTTATTCCCGTTTCGGTCTCTGTGAGAAAATGCCTGATACTTTAGTTCCCAAATTGTTCCTCGAGATAAAGTTCCTTAAACTTCGGTTCCCGTTTTGTTTTTTGCCATAACGTTCCGGAGACATTTTCCCCATTTTGTTATATTAGAAATATTCCCAAAAGTATTGCTGGCATTGTTCTCCTCGGGAACGTTCCCCAGGGTCTTGTTCTTATACAATAACAGTGTTGCCGCGAAAAATTTTTAGTGGTAGCTAAATTGCAGCTAAAAAAGGGCTAAAAAAGAGCTAAAAATCGTCGTTGTGGCTAAAAATGGTAGCTAAATTTTTTTACCTACATCTTATATATAAAAATAAGTGCACGTTTTTGGTGTGACCTCATAACTTGAAAACAGCTTGACCGAATTCAACCAAATTTATGTGGCATATTCGATTTATCATGCAGATGGTTTATGCGAAGTTTTCCCGAATTCGGAAGAGGGGGCGTGGCACCACCCATACTAACTAAAATATAAAAATAAGTGAACGTTTTTGGTGTGACAATATAACTTAAGAACGGCTTCACCGAATTCAACCAAATTTATGCGGCACGAATACATCATGCAGATATTTTATGTGGAGTTTTCCCAAATTTGGAAAAGGGGCGTGGCATATGTATGTATCTTATGTATACAAATAAGTACACGTTTTTGGTGTGAGCTTATAACTTGAGAACGGCTTCACCGAATTCAACCAAATTTATACGGCATATTCAGGCTATCATGCAGATGGTTTATGTGAAGTTTGCCCGAATTCGTAAAAATGGGTGTGGCACCTTCCATACTAACTAAAATTTTTTTGTTGTATATCTCTTGAAATATTTGTGGTAGAGTACTGGAAGTTGGTATAGAGGTATAACAAATAATTCCATACTCATGGATAAAAATGGGCAGTATTGGAAAAGAGGGCGTGGCACCTCACATCTTATATATAAAGAATAAGTGCAAGATTTCAACCAAATTTATACGGCATAGTCGGGCTATTATGCAGATGGTTTGTGTTAAGTTTCCCCGAATTCGGAAAAGGGGGCGTGGCACCACCCATACTAACAAAAATTTTCATCTGGTATATCTCTTGAAATATTTGTGGTAGATTACTGGAATTGGTAGCTATACGTGGCCTGTTCAAGAGTTGGCATTCCAAATTGTTTATTTATTCATACCCAAGATGGAAAAACAAAAAATGTTGTATATCCAAATCTGTTGGATTAAGATTTAAAATAAAGAATCAAAAATTTTGAAATAAAACAAATGATAAATTTTCATATAGAAAAATTCCAGGACTTTTCATTCGTTTTTCAATATTTGGTGTAGAGAAGCACACCGGGGTACTGCTAGTATAAATATGTAAGTATACACGCAAACATTTTCTATAATTACTGGTATAGAAAGACAATGAACTCTGAAAAGAATTACTATTTTATTCAACAAAAAAACCTTTGTGTAACACATAAAGCATATTAAGGGCCACCAACTTACCTATTTTAAAGTATAGTTAAATCGTTAACGGGTAAGATAACGGCCCAGAAACGTAAGGAACATACATAGAAATATGTTGACTTGCCTTAAAGGAAAGGCGTTCGCTTTATGAGCGAAGAGTTAAATTCATGAAAATCATAAAAAAAATTTGAATGTCAATGATGAATAAATTTTGAAAAGGGCTAAAAAAAGGGCTAGGGGCAATTTCAAATTTTTGTGGCCAAAAAAAGAATTTGGTAGCCAAATTTAGCCACCAAAGGGCTAAAACGGCAACACTGTACAATAACCCGAAAACTACCCCTGTAAATCCGCCAGTACTATCGGGATTAAGCCAGCACTCATATCCAGGGAAGTGTACATTGTAGTATTTCTTTATCTAAGGCAATGTTGGCGTACTATCCTGTGGAATTGAGAAAATATTAACATTTAGATCGCTCCCTCCAGAATTTTTTGTCTCACCTCACTCAGTATCATACCTTGTTTTTTTTACTTTCAAAATCGCAGCCCTGGATACAACAATAAATATTTATAACCTACTGCTAATGAGAATAAGACTTAGGTTCTACACAATAAATGATTTCTATCTAATTAGGACTCCGAGCCTGATACCCTTCGAATCTTGACGAAAGAGTTTAAGTAATATTATTTGCGGCATAGACTATATTACATGTATATATATTAGGGTGGCTCAAAAACACATCAACTTTTTTTAATTTTTCTACTGCCGCTCCCCACAACTGAATAATATCAAAACAAAGGAGACAAGTATTTTTTTAATTTGGAGCCGGTTAATATTTTCCCGTGCCGCTGGAGCTTTGAAGTTTCCATGTATTTTACATGGGGAAAATAAATTTTTTCGTAGAATTGCTATAATAAAATCGTTACAAATTATTATTTTTTGATCGAATAAGACTATTTCCCTCCGGAAGTCTTCAAAAAATAACACTATGATGCTTATATAACTTAAAATTTTTACTAAGTGTGTTTTTATTCACCGATAAACCTATATGTTATCTACAAAAATTAATTATTTTATGTTTCCCCATTGAATGTGTTTATTTTTTTCCATTCTACTCGATTAATTCTGTGGGTAGTGGTAAAAAATTATAAAAATAGGGTTGCCATGTATTTCAACATTTAAAATTATTTAAAGGCTAAATAAAATAATTAGTAAATTAGTAAATACTTTATTGATCTTTAAATAATTTTAAGTTTTCCAATATCTGGCAACCCAATTTTTCCATATTGTTTACCACAAACCTATAGAAAATGTCGAGTAGAATGCAAAAAAGATTTAAACACATCCATTGAGCTGTTCGTGCGTGATGCGGTTATGAAAACATAAGATAACTAAATTTTGTATATAACAGTTATTTTTTGAAGACTTCTGAAGGGAAATAGTCTTATTCGACCAAACAATATTTATAGCAATTTTACGAAAAAAATTTATTTTCCCCATGTAAAATGCATGGAAACTTCAATGTCCCGGCGGCGCGGGTATATATTAATCGATGGGGTGACTGAAGGGAAAAAAATTTGGGCCACCCTAATATATATGTATACATAGAGCTGTTTTATAGCCAACATTATCAAAAAGTTTTGAAGAACTTAAACTATAATTAGCAATGAGGACATTTCGTTTATGTCAATTATAATTTAATTTGAACAACTTTTTTTAATATTTAAGAGATTTCTTCAAAACCAAATGTGTCCAATTTGGCATAAGATATTTTTACATACACATTATAAAAGACAGCCCTCATTAAACTTAATCGATAACATCGTGTGTGGCGTACTAATAACAATAAGAACTGAAGTTATCCACGTGCTTTACAGGATAATACCAAATCCCTGACTATATTTTTGCATGTGCATATAAACCATATGAAAAACCTAAATGCCTTTCTTAACATAAAATTTCCTCTCACTTTTTTGTGCTTGGAGTGGCGAGCACAAAGCAAAGTGCACTTAATGCTTACAAACTATGTAAAAAGAGTCTAAAATGCATTGAAACTTTCAAGTGCTGCACATGCGCGTGCCACAAACGCAAACAGTTGCGGAATTTTTACAACCCTACAAAAATTGTTGAATAAAAAAAAAAATAAATCCGGCGCTTTTATGTATATTTAAGAATGTATAAATATTGTAAACACATTTTTCTAAAGAAGTCTGCGCTGGTGGGCTGGCGCTTCTTTCTTTATGCGCGCATGTGTAATATATATTTTTTTCTTTCTCTTAGCTGCAAAGGAATGCTTTCAAGTGCTGAAAAGTACAAAGTGCTGAAGCACAAATGCAAACAAAAGCGGTCCTTGATGGGTTAAGCAGCAATGCAGCAACGGGTCATAACCTAAATTAATATGCGTATTTAAAAGTTCGAGTGCTCTTTTGCATTGAAAACCAGGTGGCTGCTGCAGAAGGGGTATAAAGTACATATACATACATATGTGCGTGTGGAAAGGATGTGGGCTTGGGCAAATGTACTCGTACATATGTAGCTGTGTATTCGTTAGTAGGATTGTGTGGCATAAAAAGTGGCACGTTCGTCAGGGAAGAATAAAGCAATAAGAGTAAGTATTTGTTTTTGTTTTTTCTGACACCCATTTTTGAACTCAATCGGTGGCTTAGTTATGGCACGTGTGAGGTCCCGAGGGCTGATATTTGTGTAGCACGTGATAAGAGTAGGCAATGGAGCAGTAAGAGTATGTGCGGAATAGCGTTTGGCGAATTTTTTCTTATAGGCATAAGCCGTACGAAATTATTTAGAGCAATGCTTCATTTTTTTTATTATCTAGTGGATAAATGTATTAAAGCAAAGATGCATTTGAGACCGTACTGGCGTCATGCCAGAGATGGGAGAAATAGTCAGGCGAATTAATAGTCAAAATAAAGTTAATAATAATGTTAAAAATTAGTTGAACATTTTTTTCTCCGATAGTTTTTTACGAGGGAAACGCATCGGAAGCCTCCCATGTACCTCGTCAGTGTGAGACTTTAACCAATTAAACAAAGTCGATGACCCCGGTACTACTGTTAAATATTCCGTCGGAAGGCCGTTTTAGCACTAAGCTCACACGTAAGTTATTTCGCAAGCGTATTCAGTTAGTTTGTTAATTTACAATACCGCGCGCGATCGACCGTGTCGGTCGAAATACTGAATTAACACACCAAGATGCTTCTTCTGTGTTGTTCCCCTCTTCTGAAAGTTTTCATAATTCCCGCTACAATATTAATAACTGTATTACAGTTCTTTGGGATTTCAAGCATATTTGCCCAAAATATTTTCAGGCTTTGGGTCTGCTTTAAAAACATCGTGGAAATAAACAGCGCCTGCCGGAACGCAGACCGCCGTGGTGTTATGCATTTTTAAATCTGTATACTATGTTCATAGTATGTAGTGTGTTAGAAGTGTATTTTGTCAATATTTTTTGAGAGAGCAATAACGCCCATGGATTTTGCTGTGCTTTCGAAAAGGTAATTGTCTATGGACGATAAGAAATAGTGTCCATGGACGTTATTTCCGCTGACCTTATACACGTCCCCGTAAAGCTTGTACAATTTTTAACATTTCTGACATTAATTTACTTTGGAATTGTGTATTAATTTAAATGACATTATTTCCACAACTCTTCTAACATTAGTTCGCTTGCATGCTTCCCCTACCTCATCGTTGGAAACATGTGGGATTACTACTCTATTGGGTTGTAGCGGAATTGGAATTGTGTTTCAGGCGTATTGGGAGAAGTGGGAATTTGGCTAGGATTACGAAATAGCACTATCACCACTTTGTACTCTAGTCCCCATGCATTTTTTTCAGCGGCATCGCTGAGGTTTACGAAACATTCTCATTTGCTAACTTTTCTAATTAATTTCTAATTTAAAAAGTTTTTTTTCGGCCTAAACTTTTCTTGTGGAGATTAAAAAATGGCATCCAGTAATCTTTTGCGGCAGCATCCTCTGAGCACGACGCGTGATGTGTTTAATTTGAAGTTCTAGTCATAGATGCGTCACATGCTCTCTTTAGCTGCCTCATGATTCAAAATGAGAAACCAGCTGCTGGAATCAGATATTGGCAAAACTTTCTACGAAGAATTCAGCATCACCAAGGGCTTGAAACTGCCAATATGAGATTGTTCATTTCTTTACTTGACAGCTGTATCAGGAGTTTATCAGTCGGTCCGGATCTTTTTTCTTGCGTGATGGTATTCACAAAATGAATCTGTGGCTCAGAGGTTTTGCAATATTTTAGTTGCAAGGAGTTTTATATGAATATTTAGCAGAGGCAGATTTTTTATAACTAGCCACTTTCTCAAATATATGTATTTGCCCAAGTGTTAGTATGTAAAGCTCCTAATCACCTTCGAGACTTGCTCATCACTGTGTCTCAGCAGGTAGGCTCATCAAGCCGTCAGTACGACTGCGTTTGCTTCAAAACTCAGAAGACCTTTTTAGTGCAAAGCATTTGATTTTTTTTTTGTTTAAACATAAATATGTATACCATGAAATAAGGTTGCGTAACTTGGCAAAAGGCTATGCTTTTGAAGTCACTCTTTAAACACCTGATTAATGGTTCGCTCTATGTTTGCATTACCCATTGACGCCATTGTCAACTCACAAGCAAAAAAAGTACCCACTTTTCCGGTGATTAAAAACCCCTTACCAACATTTGATAGATGCTTGCTCGTGATATGAAAGTATGGAAATCGAAAACGAAATACGTACAAATAATTGAAAAATTTGAGGATTGCACAATCAATAAATTTGTTTAGATATAGTCAAGCACTTTAATACAGAATAAAATAGATCCATTCATTCATTAATTTCGTGCTTTATCTATGTAAATACTTGAAGTGTCATAATGTTTTATCAGCGAGTCAGAAAGATTAAAAAATTTTAACAAAACCCTCACAAGCAAGTTCCACTTGAACACTTGGCCAAAGTAAGGTGAAACTAAATTTTCAAGTGCTTAAAATTAATTTTGAAAGAAAATCAAATCAGTTAAATGCCATCAGATACGACAATGTTCAGTTTAACTGATTAGATTTTTTCAGCTACCAAAAAATAATAATTTCAAATTACTTGATTAGATTTTTCGCCGGCACAATCATATACCGGTACCCACACACACACATATTTAAATGTACCTATACAGTGGTTAGACACTTATGCCACTTTCTGTCAGCAATTTGTACAAGACAACTGATAGGTAGAACAACAACAATGCTGTACACTCATCTAGTATTTGACTGACGATAGCCAACACCTGATAAATCAGTCAACTACTTTACCTGGGTTGTATGTAGTTATAATTTTTGTTGGCAAAGTTTTTAATCGAAATGTGCGACTACAGGAAATCAAAATCGAAAACAAATCACTGCTTACACTAAAATAATTGAAAAAAAGAAGAAAAAATACAAAAAGCAAATAATAATTCTTATCGCCCTGTCGTTATCGCTTTAGAGCGTTCAAATGATGTTCTTTAAATTAACTTTAACAACAACAATATGAATTTTTGGACACATACATAGTATGTATGTACCACCGCGGCCTTTATGTGCCTGATTTTCCACATTGTTGTTTACTAAGCATTTCGTCAATTTTATACATTTCAGTAGCTACCCGAAGCATAACCATGAAATCAATTATGTATTTTAACTACGATACCGCCTACTTTCGCTGTTGCTGATTGGAAATCATTCGAAACATTGAAGCTACATACTACATACATACATCGCTTGTGATAGACAATTAATTTGGTAGCATTTTATAACCATCGATTGTGAGAGTAATAACACCTCAGCGATAAGATAGGTTACATACTTCTCTCAAGTAGTACATCGGTGACTGAGTGGAAGATCGACCTACATATCTTGGCAACAATTTCGAAAACGCCCTATCTCAGAAAAACACCCTATCTCAAAATTTGGTTGCAGAAAAATTTTGCTAAGATAGGGCGTTTTTGAATCGGCAGCTGAGATAGGGCCTTCTGCAACCAAATTTTGAGATAGGGAGATAGGGTTTTTTTCAATAAAATTCTGAAATAGAGCGTTTTCTAACTGGCTGCCTGCCCTGCAGAGAAAGCCACTAATTATGCTACGATAGTTACGCTAGAATGCTAACAGCTTGCGTTTCAGCCCATCTAGTTCGCGTTCTATCGTTTGTCAATGTTAGCGACTCTTATCTTTAACATGACGATCTCCGACAAGATGTCAATTGTCTGGCTATGCATCAGCATCTAAGAGGAGAAATACTAGTAGCACCTTACCAGTTGATGAGATAGTCTGCCAATTCATCCCCCGTGAAAGGAATATGCACTTATGTCATTTTGCTCGCGACGCTTGAACAGTCGATGACATAACATAACAAACTAAGGACTTTGCTGCCAAAGATACCTATCCACGATCCCACAACGCATGTGGATCTGGATGGTAACTAATGCCATGAATAGTTCCTTAGAAGCTGGATGTACGGTTGTTCGCCACATAGTGAATACAAAACTATCCTGGTGGACAAAACATTTATCCTCCTTACTTGAATCTAACAGGATACAGTTCAATAGGACTGAAGACAGGAGAACGTTTGAAGACCGAGAAGCCTAAAAAGCTGACTTGAAAAAATCCAAAAGGACAGTTGGATAAATTATTTCAGGGGAATAGGGGAAGCAACACAAGGACTACGACCAGCAAGGAATTATCAGGTCTCCTCCTAGATACACACTTTTCAGGAAACCCAGTGGAGCATAACGGCCCCATAATACTTACGGGACGTGATGGAAAGCAGCTTATCAGATAAGGAGTACGCTTTGGTTGTTTTTGTACAGATAGAAGGCACCTTAACAACATCAATGTAAGCGTCATTACGGGTGCTTTAGAAAATTTGGTGTTGATCCTAACATGGCTACTCCGATCGAGTCTTTACTCGTCAGACAGAACATAACGGCTAGGTTGGGAAGCATGCGTGGAAATCTAATATAGAGGAAACTGTTAAGGCCAACGTTGCATTATACACATGCAAACAAGCGGTCGGAAACAGATTATATTTTGACTTTACACTTCTATAGTCAGGCCTATACCACTGTATGGAATACTTGTATGGTGCCCATCAACGCAAAAGACAAGTTACCTAACACTCCCGACTAAGGTCCAAAGAACAGCGTTTTTATGTATCTCGGGTGCTTTAAGGACCACACCAAACAAAGCGCTAGAAGTGCTAACCAATTTAACTTCAGTAAATCAAACTAAGAAGTATGGCGCTATGGAAAGATCGGCGGTTCTGCTACACTTCCATACTCCATCGTATCGGTAGCTATAACCAATAAATCGAGTACTCCGCCCCTAACCCACCTTCGATAGGCTCTTTAAGACGAACATCTCGTCAAGAAGAGAGTGGAAAACAGCAAGACCGCGGAGAAGGGGGAAATAAATTTGTAACGAATGGATTCAAGCTAGACAACAGGGTTGGCGTCGGATTTTTTCTAAAGAATTACCACTGCAACGTTTATCAGGCGGAAGTTCTAGCTGTAAAAGATGTGGGTGTATACCTAAATACGCATGCCAGGCGGCCATTAAATCAATGAACGCGGCAATACTAAGATGATAGGTTGCACACGAATGCTTGGCAGTTCTAAATGATATTAGCATCGTCATCAAGGTCGGCTTCATATGGGTCCCGGGTCGCTCGTTCATGTCATTTGAGTAGACAGAAACGCTACAGGCCTAAAATTATTCAATGCGTTGCCCGCTAGTGGTAGCAGAGGAAAGGCCTAGGGGAGGAGAACTGGGATTCACTTGACATTTCCAACTGGCTAACTTTGTTGAGCTCGGTCAAAATCTCTTAAGCGGTTACAGAGCCAAACGCCAAGAAGAAGAAGTGTAAACATTGAATTTAGAAATTTAAACTAAATGCTCAATAAAATCGGTGACGATAACGAATACTAAACTGCATTCAATGGATGGATAAAAACTTAATCAATAATACTTGGAATAATAAGATTCCCCATTCTCTTCAGAAATATTCCATCAATCAATTCAGCACTTCATTTACCACTTTATGTATTTCTCCCACAAACAAGAATACATACATATGTACATTCACACATGCGACCACTGCATGCCGAGAACTTAATAACTCAATAGAAAATTTCAATTGGCGCAGTAAATAATGGGGCCACCCGCTTCGAATGCTCAACAACAGCCGGCTGGATGATGAAGTTTTGTTAGCAACGAATAAGTAGACAGAGTCCTTTCGTTTGTAGGCGTTGCTTTGTTTGTACAATATAACGAAGGACATTTCTTTACTACAAAAATCCAACATTTCTCCATAACTATGTACGTGTACTTGTATTAAATATGTGAGTACAATACACATATACATACATATGTATGTATGTATGCATGCGCGCTTGTGAACTACCGCAATTAGGAGCACAAGGTATTTTACCCAGCAATCAAGCGATGATCCTGTCAAACCCTTCGATTGTCCTTTTTTGTGCTATTTTGTTTGTTGTTGTATGTTATGTTTCTCGTTGGCATTGCAATTGCCGTTTGATTCGATCAGCAGGGGTTCGCCCACGGTCTAGCCCACAGGCGTTGGTGACGCCATAGCTCAGCGCAGTGCCGACGAACATACACAGCCGGACCAACTGTATGTATATGTATATGTAAGTATGTGTATGGATCCGAGCCTTCGCATAAAATTGTACATATTTCCTTTATTTTTTTGTCTTGTTTGAATTTCCATCGAAATGTCATTGAATTTATTGTATTCATTGTGTGTTGTTGTCGGGCATAGCCTTTCGTCCTTTGTATTCAAGGCAATTTTGTATAATTTGTTATTTGTTTTTAGATGTGCTTTAGCTACATATGTTTTTATATACATACATATAATGCATTGTGTTTTGTGAGGGTGTGAATGTTGCATATGGTATCTAGATATATTTAATCGACCGGGCGTTACGTCACAGAACGCCAAATAGCTGATTTTTTATATTATTATTATTATTTTTTAATTGTATTTAATTCACTTGCATATGGATAGCAATGATTATTTCGTGGTGTTTGTGGTTTAATGACATGTGGTGTTTTCACATACATACTAGAGGTTTACGCCGACAGGCTTTGCGGCGGCGGCGTGGTCAGCTTGAAAAAGAATCGGCGGCGGCGGCGACGCCGGCGCGTCTGAAAACGCCGGCGCTACTGCCCATTAGGTAGATTCAAAAGAGACATAAAGCTACTAATCTTATCATGTCATCTCGTCAGCGTTAGGCATTGGCCATGCCAATTCAGATTGTAATTGTATTTAATTAATTCATTGAATTAGTTTTAAATTAAAATTACGTTACTTTCTACTTGAATTAAAATGTTGAGTGTCTGCTGCTGATGGATGGGCAAACAGAAGAAAGTCCGACGTATATAAATAAATACATCTCTATGTTCTCTACAAATCCGTATATGAACGTACTGAAATTTAAAGAAATAAAAAAATTTTAAATGTTAAGTTATTGGGGTAATTTATGTTGCTATCAAAATTTTTTTGCAATAATCTTATCATCCGTTATGTTAAATTACGGAGTTGTTACGATTCTTTGCGGGTCATATGTATATTGAAAACAAGGTTTGGTCAACTTCCACCAGAACGGGCCTTTCTGGCCACTTATAGGTAGCTAAAATATCCACTAAAATATTAAGCGCCAAATTTTTGTAAGGAGAACTGAATGTAATGAAAAATAATAGTAATTTTTACGAAAAATGGGGACTTTAACCCTGTGTAGAAGACATTGCGATGCGCGGGAGCAAACGCCTCCTGGGATTTGACCACCACTTGGGAACAGGGCTTCCAACTATACTTAGCTATGAAGTGCCATATTGAGGATAAAAAAGTGCCAAAATGTGCCAAATAGAAAAATATAACGTGTTACCTATGTTTTTTCTGAGTTACGCTTTTTTGGAAATGTTCAGTGGCCCAAATTATGCGAAATAACTCCTTTAAAAATTTAATCCTCTTTTCGTAAAATAGTGTCTTTATACGAGTAGTATTTACTTCCTTCAAACGATGTATTTTAATGTGCATACATCATGAAAATTTTGTACAAAATTCCTTAGGCGCCGAACGCCGCCGCCGCCGCCGCCGCGCCGATATTTACGTAACTCGGCGGCGGCGCGTGAGAAATGACAAAAAACGGCGGCGGCGGCGGCGTGGCTCGGCGGCGTATACCTCTAATACATACATACATAAGTATATGTATGTACAATATTTATATATTCAATAACGCCTACATTTTATTGAATGTATTGTTTCGGTTTTCGGCAGCGCGGATGACCCCATTTATTAGAAAATACATACTGTATTTTACAGTACATATCGCACACCTTGATCTAAAGTGCAACAAAAATTATGACGATTTTTTGGCTTAAATCACTTCATAGGACTTACATCCAATTAATGCGTAAATTTTTTTTTCATAATTATATACACACATACATTAACTAAAATACTGCTGTTATACCAGTAGTATTTGTATCGATTGCGTTGAATCTGTACGATCCACAAGCTGTTCTATTTCCCTCTCTGAATTTTGAGTTAGCTCACTTTATATATAGGTGTGCGAAACGATTCTACAAAATGTAAGATGTATGAAAATTTTAAAGGCCCGTCCACATAGAACTTTGGCGTTGCGTTGGCGCTGCCGTCGCCTGCTTCCTGTTGTATGTTGTGGAGTTGATCACGTAGATAACCATGTTTAACTTGTAGTTAGTGTTAACCAGACATTGAGAAGCTGGCCTTAAAGATTTTAAAAAACTCCTCGATAAGTGCTCTTTCTAAAACCAATGTATCATTTCCCTCGTACGTAGATACATATCGTCTCGTTTCTTCGTTAATCTAATATCTATATCTTTTGGAAAACCAAAATTACTCCTTATTTCATTGTAAATAAATAAACTAGGAAAAATTAAACAAGTGATTATTTCCCTTTTTCACTACAGTCATAACAATTCGAGTTTTTACAAAAAGTGGACTCAGCAACATTATTCCTCCCCTTGCGCGAAATATTTGACCCTTGGGTCTTACCAACAATCACATTGAAAACCTTTTTAATGAGTTTATGTGACAGGTTAGAGAAGAGATTCTTTAGGGCTATTGTAGGGATTGGATATTTACGCTTTCAAAAAGAGTGTTCCAGTTTTTCACCCATCACTCACGTTTCCACTCTACTAATCTCTCATCGTGCCCATCCTTTTAACTACATATATGCCGCAGAAACATGGACGATAACGAAAAAATATGGGAGAGAGAACTATTCTATGCACGATCTACTGCCTGGTACTCGTGGGCGAGGAGCTGTTTAACTACATGGACACAGTAAAGAGCGTAAAAATTCAACTATTGCGCTGGCTTTAGCACGTGGAACGCATGCAAGACGAGGCCCCGGTAAAAAAATCCTTCGGCTCGGCACCCATGAGCGCTGTTGCCAAAATATTAAAACATCATGACAACTCTAAAGTTACATTTGAAAATAAAATACATTTTCTTGGAATTAAGATGGCCAACTAACTTTCCGTATTGCGTTATGTTAAAGAAATAAAATAGAATAAAAACGAATTAATTGTAAGACGAACTTTAAGTGATCAAAAATTACATAATAAGAATAGGTATGGCGCCATAAAGCCATACGCTTAATTCTGCATTAGAAATTACACAAACTTAAGAACTAAAAACTTAAATGACTTGCACTTTTGTTCAACAAGTTAGACAAACATAATTTGGCAATTATGTATAGTGAGGGGAAAGCATAATTTGAAGAAATTATTAGGAAGGCTTTGTGCCTTTTTTTATTTTTTATTTTTGACTAGTGAGGGTGGCTTACCTGCATTTTTTACAATCACAAACGAGCTAAATGAAGTATGAATTATTATGGAATGTAGTACAAAAGAGCAAAGAAATAGTGACTCCGCGATATCGCTGTGCAAGTGTTACTTTTTCCACAAATATACATATGTATGTATGTAGGTATGTATTATCAAATTTGGTCAGCGCTAGAATTGGGAATGCAACACCTCTTCGTACAGGCAGTCAAACAGTGCCAGGGGCTCATTCTGACGCTTCGATCAACTCAACTGATGACCGCAAAGAGGAACAAGAAGTCAATAAAAAAGCAGTTTCTAACTCTTAAAGTGCTGCAATTGGATCTTATCAGTTTTAGATAATCTTCTATTTACTTTTACTTATGTATGTATGTATGTTTGTTGTTCGTATTTGACTTTCTATTGGTATTGGAAGCGTTAAAATGTTGATATTCACTTCTTTATCATACTAGCATACATATCTGCTATAAAAAAACTAATTTAATTGGTAGCAAGTCTTTTTTTATTTTTCTTCTCTTAAGCTGAAATGAATGTTTGCTTGCTGGAGTTACGAGTATTTGAAGGCTGAAGAAATATACTTTTTATATAGGTACACATACATATGTATGTATAGATCAAAGGGTGCAGATCAAATGCTAATATATGTTGAAATGAAAAAAGTTAAAGTGCTACAAAAATAGCAAAACGAAAAGTACAAATTCAAATTATCAAACCGCACACATCTCGATCTCTTATCTAAATACTTAATACACACATGTTTCTTGACTGCTTACAAATGTTGCGGCCACTCTATGCGCATTCTCTGCACTTCCTTTTATCTTTGGGATTCTTTTAATATGCACTCATATCTTGCCAAAAAATCAACTAAATTTCTATGCATTTCCAGGGAAAATCTGTACGAATAAAGTGTGCTGATTTTGTTTTTTTTTTGTTTGCTTGCGCTCTGCTCTTTCGATGTTCTGCGATTTTTACGCTTTGATAAGAAATGTAAAGGACAAAACAAAAAAATCCCTCTTGCGGATTATTCGTCTGAAAGTTAACACCTTTGCATTTTGTATGTACTATACATACTATGGAGTGTCTAATTTTCTTTATGACAAGCCATTAATTGTGTTGGCTTTTGAGTTAAAAAAAAAGAGATTTGCAGCTTGTCATTTGACCGCCGAGCCTTGAGTATTAAGCCGGGCGGTCAAACATGAAAGAATGCAGCTTTAAAGTACAAGATTTTCTTTTACAATATTTAGTAGTACATACATATTTTTTTATGAACAAGGAATGCCCGCAAATGTTGAGCTGGATTTTTTAGGATGCAAATATTCAAATAATATGATTTAATACTTATGTACCTTCATTTTGTTTATGTCGCTCGGGGGAGCTTTCATAAAAAATTTGGATAGAAATAGTAAAATTTGCCAACAATAGGGCGGGTTAATTTATATAGGAGATTTTTTCGACTATGCGCGCATGGCACAGAATTAATTTCTGCACTTTTCTTTTTCTCAAAAATTCCACCAGAGGGCGCGCAACAGTCCAAATTTTCACATTTTCTTTGACACCTATTTGCGCAATTTGGCAAACTCCAAATTGATTTAGGCCCATAGTTTCTGCGGCAAATTTGCTTAGAATCGCATGTGGAATCCTCTTATACTATACGCGCATTGTCAAAAAAATAAAAAAATAAAAAAATTTGACCTGCCCTAAGCTACAACTTTAAAATTTGGTACACAAGCTTCTCTGATGAGTACAAGTAAATAGTGCTAAAATGAGCATAGGAATGGGAATTCAGCAGCGCTGCCTACTGAAGCGAGAATACGAAACGAACTAGCGGCATATGGATGGCCAAACTGCTTCAAACAAAAATCGCACTTTTGACGTCTCTGTGGAGCTTGGCACTAGCCGAACTACTACAAATACCCACTGATTTTGCGATCTAACTCAGAGAGGTCTGAACTTATCGAAGAGCCTGTAGGTAGTGCCTAATGTAGGCAAGCGTAGGCAACAGGCCTAAACGCAAACAGGGCAGAGCCCAGGATAAAAATAATAAGAAGGGGATAGATAATCTGAGGATTATCACAGGCATCCTGATGGGCCATTGCCAGCTAAGTGTGCATCTGCATAAATTAGGAATCTGATGAAATAATCTCTCTAGCTTTTTCCACTCAGCCAAAGAGGCACCATAGTACTTGCTCCTTGAGTGGGCGGATGGTATCGAGGCAACGAGAGAAAAGTTCAGGCTCAATGTGGCCAATACATGTACTGCCTACCTCTTAAAGCGCTTCTAGACTTACTGGGTATTGTTGAACTAAACGAGTTGTTGTCATAAGAAGATCCACTATGTGGCAGTATATGCGTCCTTTAATTATTTGAAAAAAATGTATCTATCTGAGAATTTAAGAAAGAATCAACAATGGCACAACCCTGAGATGCATACCGAAAAGAAGCAAGGCATCAAATTCAGAAATACATAGCGCCGCTGGGACCTCTTCAAAGATAATCCAGATAGATGTATGTTGACGCTGAACTCCGTTACAAGTTGGAATTAGCCTGAACTTGTGTGGGTGCCAGGACACTATGGTGTTCAAAGCAATGAACTGGCTGATGAATTGGCGAACTGCGGTTGTCTAAGGCAGTGCTCGTCAAACTTTTGAGTGTGACGGACCGGCTGCAGTTTTTCTATTACGTCGGGGACCGGTACCTTTTTTTATTGATTATTTTTCGTTTACGATCATCTCACATATGTATTAAAATTTGTTTAAATGAATTTCTTTATTAGCCGGGTGTCTATATATGACCTATTACCATTTAATGATAGCAGATATTAGCGATTTTTTATGAATGTTTAACAAATTTAAGTTGTTTTTATTATACAAGTTGTATATAGCCTCATTAAACAGTAATATAAAACATCAAAAAATCGTTGTCCATTTCGCGACGCCCTTTGCGGACCGGCGACTTATGGCTTACGGACCGGCACCGGTCCGCGGACCACCACTTTGACGAGCACTGGTCTAAGGCATACGAACCGGAGCCAATATTAGGGCCAAACATAGCAGGAACTATCGGGTATTTACATGAAGGACCTCATAAATAAAACTCATAAGAGCCGTTGGTGTTGTATTGACACCTTCTAAACAACCATGTGTTTCCTGGCAGGGTTGTAGCAAAACTCATTTTCAGACAAACAAGAAATGGTGTTTACGGGACACAATCCATTGGGACGATTCACTGTGTACATCTTGTATGGAGGATGAGGATAGCACAAGACATTTTCTCTGCCGACTTGGATGGTACATTTTTGTGTCGGATGTCTGGTAAGTTTACAGAGGAATCCCACCACAACTATGAATCTCTTTCTTCTAAATCCTGTCCCTAGGCCTTAAGTACAATGGGCAACATTGCCTGAGTACTTCCTTTTTGCACACTAGATGGAATCAGGAACTTATGGTACTATTTACATTTTTTTTCATAGGTAAAAGTGGAATCGCTGATTTAGAAGAATTAAGCTTTTAGAATTATTAAAGTAAAATTTAAATAGTAGAATATTTAATCAAATATAAAGACTAAAGAAAGCTCTATTATTTAAGTATGGGATATTTTAAACTGTTAAGTTTTAAAATTTAAAGTATTGAAATATATGTATGTAGTAAAAAAATACGAAATACATTTAATCTAAAAAAAGGAACCCACACAAAATCATAAATTTCTTATGTAAAAATTGCAATCATATCCGAACGTAATATTTTTAATAAATAAGTTTGTGACAAGATTAAGACAAATTAGTCTACAAAACTCATTTTTTACTCAAGCCGATTGAATCGGAACGTATTTTCCAGGAATTTACGCATCATAACCGACACACCCAGAAGCAAGGAGATATGCCTGCCGATACCTGCCTATGAATAAATTCATGAATGTGTGCAGTTATGCATAGAGTGTAAGTGTTCCTCGAAGACTAATTGAATTTACAATCACTCTGTAATATATAAAGCACGCTTAGAATGTATAATCTACACATTTATTAGGTGGACATATTCGGCAGCAACGAAGACATTCCAACAACCAACAACCAACTTAATTTTTCTATTCTTCGACTGCATATACAGAGCAATAAATCACATTTTAATCAACAACAAATCTCTACGTAATCAACTCAAGGATGAAGAGTGCTGCAACAGTGCATGCAGCAAGACGTATGTAAGTATGTACATATGTATGTAGAAAGATGTTGGTGACTGCCACACATGGCCAACCATATAAGCAAACGCAAAACGCTGCAACGATGATGGCAGTGCGTGTGACAAACAAAATTGGCAGAAGCGACAATGCCCATCATCAGAGCGACACAAGATGACAAAACATGCATACAAACTGTGTGACAAATGAACAGACAGACAGACAAACAGACATTTACAAATATAGCGACAGCAAGAGATAGACATAAATATCGGGAGGCTGCGTGCCACACAATTAAGATGACCGCCAAGTGATAATCGATGATGACGCAGTTGTAAGCAGATTCATGCCAATGGAACAAATGAGAATAATGAAATAATTATGCCTGGATGGATGGATGGATGGCTGGATTGCCTATTCGCTTGTCTATGTTTGTTCGGCTGCCATGAGAGCAGTTGTTGTATGTATAACTAGTGAAAGAAGGTGCGTCAAACTGCTGACTGGTTGCATGAAGGCTGTTGCAACAAATCAATGCAATACTTGTAAGTACATATACCTACACGCATTTAAGTATATACGTTTATATGTGTAATTTCTATATGCGATTAAACATATGTATGTATATCTAGATATACTTATACAGGGTGTCCACCAAATACCACGACAAACTTAAGCAGAAGGTAGAAAATTTCCTTTATAAACCTGTCATTTTGGAAATGTTTGTAATAAAAAAATCACAACTAAACCCCGTCTATTTCGGTTTATCCATCAATCATCGTCGATCTCAACTAAGGGTAGGCCCAAGAAACGAGCAATTCCAACAAGGTCAGACCAAAAAGCATGTGAAGAAGTGGTTGGTCTCGTGCGGCGACTCTCCGCCGGACAATCATTTGCTATATTGGGGTCGAGTCTGGACAGGTAGCTTTTGACTTGGCCAGGGTAATGCGGGTCTCTCTTGGCAGTTGAAGCTCCATATTGAACAAAGGTGGTGATTGGGCGCCGATCAAGGCATTCATAGACCGGGAGCCATGGTAGCGGGTGACCGACTTCCTATGAATGTCGTTTATCGCTCGTGAGTAGGTCGTCGGGTCCAGTTGTTAGCGGATGTACATATGTCTGTACCGCGTCCTTGTAAACGCCCTGCCGTGGCTAGGCGGAGGCTCCTCCTCTAGCAAGGGTCCATTAGAGTGTTCACGTCTGCGCCACCCCACCACAAACTGCTCGTAGAGCAATATGTTGTGCTCTCTTACGGGAAGTATTTGTGTCTCACTGTGTAGATGGTGCTCAGGCGTTCTGGCAAGTCTGTGGCTTCGTCCACTGCGTCCAACTAGTCCCCGGCGCCCAATCAGGCGCAGCATAGTTTAGAACCGGCCGGCCGGCCGATTGCCTTGAATGTTGCCAGCAAAGAAGTTTTTTTGCCTTTGCACCAGGTACTGCCGGCGAGCGACTTGAGGACCTTGTTGCGGCTCTGTACTTTGTTGGCAACTGCGGCTGTGTGCGCGGAGAAGGAGAGTAGTCTATCAAAGGTAACGCCTAAAATGATCTGGTTGTTCGCTGTCGGAATTAGTGTGCCGTCGATGTGAATGCTTAATAGAAGCCTGACTTCCTTCGTCCAGGTGGTAAAGATGGTCGCCGTTCGTTTCATTGGGGAGAGTGTTAAGCTCCTTGCAGTGAAGAAGCGAGACATTTCGGAGAGATAGCTGCTTACTTTTGGGCAGAGGTCATCAATTCCACTCCCGAATGCCAATATCGAGCAGTCGTCAGCGTATGAGATCAGAGAAACTCGTTCAGGTGGCTGAGTGAGCTTCGAGAGGTAGAAGTTCAAAAGTGAGGGGGAGAGAACACCACCTTGTTGATTTTTCTAGGTTTCGAAGTTTGATCTCGGAAGAAAACTGACGCTGTCGACTACCCATATAATTCGCCGACCACCGTTTCAGTCCATGTGGGGAGAGGAGGCTTCCAATGTCTTCCAGTAGCGTGGAATGACAAACGGTGTCAAATGCTTTTGAAGAGTCCAACGCTACTGTTCCTTTGTTCTTTTTACTTAGTTTGCTTGTACTTAATGTGAGCAACTACGCCATTCGAGTGGCAATCTCCATTTTCCGAGCATAAATTGCATTTAAGGCTTTGGTGGAAACGAACTATAAGTGACCATTATAAAATAAGGACTATTTTAATTTTTTGAAAAAATATTAATGACCATTTTATAAAGGTATTCTTTTTATCTACTTAAGTTTATTTTGTTGTTTATTGGACACCCTGTATATGTGTGTCCATCTGCTTGTACTTATGCATACATATGTACATACATACTATCGATGACGATTTATTGATATCATGTTCGAAAAATATTGGAAAACATTGTTTTTGTTGCCGCCACTGAGGTTGCTATTGCTGCTGTTGTTGTTGTTGTTGTTATTGCCGATGTTATTGCTATCATGATGAACACCAAATGCAATGTGTTGCATTGTCTTGATTTGTGTGTGTCCGTCCGTCCATTCAGCTGGTGAGCGAACGACAAAAGGTGCACATTCGATTCGAATGCGTCCGGATGCATTTTACAGGAAGCAGCCGTTTTTGGTGTTCGAAACCAAAAAAAACTTCACACAAAATATGTACGAGTATTCTGTGTACAAAACAAAACATACTTACAGATTGAGGAGCACGTTCAAAAATCGGAGGAGCTGCTACTGCTCCGCTGCTCTTACGGTAGCGGTAGCATCAGCGCTTATCAATGCTTGTCGATCGCTGTGATTTTATATTCATTTGCTTCATTTGGCGTCATTTTCTTGCCATATTCCATATTCGACATTTTTATTTTTTATTTTGCGGTTTGTGCGATATTTATTTGTCATCTGACACAAATGTCAATTGTTAAGAGAAACACTCCAAAGAGACGCGACACATTGCTGGCTTTGCGGTTGAAGAACTTTTTATTTTGGATGTCCAGAATAAAAGGCAATTGAGCGTTTCTTCTTGAAAATGTGTGTTGAAAATGTTTTTGCATTCATTCAAAATGCGGAAGTAAAATTGCAGTCAATCTATCGTTAGCTATGGAAGTACTTTGCTTTGTTCTGAGAGAATAGGAGTCAAATTAATAATTTTAGTTGTTTGATTTCTGGAGAATATTACCAACCTGTTTTGATCGTTTTCTCCAAAGGTTCATAAGTCGCTACAATAGGTTTCATTTTCCCCGTCTTCAAGAACATTATTCCCGACATCTCTTTTGTGTTGTAAATTCCCGAAAAACGGTGAGAATTCCCTCTTCTGTTAAAATTCCCTCCCTCAAACAGTGTTATTTTTTCCAAATTTATTTGCAAGTTTTATAAACATTTTTAAATAGTAGTGGTGACCTTTTTACTTTCTAAACTTCAAGAAACCTGCTGGCTACAACAACGATCCGTTTGGATGGTCAGTCCTTGAATGTGTATAGTAAATTATAGCAAGACAAAATAGGTGATCATTGTTGGTTCACAGAAATTGTGTATAGGCTAAAGAGTATGAATTTTTTGTTGGAAATCGGAACGACGTATGTAATTGAACATGCGCGGCACTTCTCACTTGACGTTGCAGATCGCGTTCCTGCCTCAGTCGTTCAATAGCCGCATGTCATTTTCATTCTTCCTGTGTTCGTCCTGAACAAATCACCAATCACGGCTGTATTAGCCAATGTAGACGTACTCTAAATCAGCTGGCACGGAGTTACTCTACTCAAGTCGTATGGGTGCCAGGCCATAGGGACTTACCGGGCAACTGCGTTGCAGACAAGCTGGCTCGGAATGGAGCTCCACTCTCTGCGATCAGTACCGCGCGTAATGTGGGCATTCCGCCATATTCTTGTAAACTCTGGCTGCAGAATAACTTTATCATAACTGGCCTAGGTTATATAAGCGCAGATCTCGCCCTCTCCTCCGTTTCCAGCGACCAATGCTCCAATATGTTATTTGAGTTCTCACCGGACACTGCCTTTTGGGAACCCACGCTGCCAGGATGGATTTGCAGTCAAACGATTACGGTCGTAGCTGTCGCGGTTAGGAGGAAATCGAAAGCGTGGAATATTATCTTTGCTACTGTCCCGCCGGGTTCGTCGACGCTCGCTTCTCCACCCACTATTATTTTGAGTGTAAGGCTGAACTGGACTCAGCCAGTATCTACGATTTTATGCGCTTCATCAAAGCTACGAATTGGGTACATTTCTAAGGTAAGAGGAGGTAAGCTAGAAGTCTCCAATATCGCCCATGGCGGCCTCAGTGTGTCCTTTTCCTGTACGGGATGAGGGCAGCCAGGATAACCTAACCTAACCTAGCCAATGTTTCAAATTTTGAACGGCGGGATAATGTCTCCCGAATACAAAAAGTGCAATGGAGTCATACCTAACATGGGAAGTAGGCGTGGTTATTGTCATTTTGGTTGCTAGATATAAGTTATATCAGTAGCAATATTTGGGTGTGGGCTTTTTATATTTAGAAATAATTTGTAAGATGACTTCTAAAAAGTAGTTTTCCAGATTTAATCGCTTAAAAAATTCAAGTACACAATCTGCCTTATTCTGAGTTTTGCCCGAAAAATTTTATTCCGCCCATAATAAATACATGAAAACCAAAAGTGAAAAGAGAACCGGTTCAGGGAAACTGAAACTCATGAATAACAAATATTTTAATAGAAACAGCTCAACTTTTGCTTTTGTATTAGAATATCAATAATGTTGCCGTCACGTTGTTTTCGTGTAAATGAAAATGTATCTGTCAAACTTCCAAATTACCGGCAATAGATGGCAAGATATACGCTCTGATATATATTGCTCTTGAAGAGCAATGAGCGGTCTCCTTTGGCAATTTATATTCTAAAATATGTATCTAGATATAAACTTTATCCTGTAGAGACGGGCAGTTAGGCTGTTACAAACAACCGTTATGTGAACAAGGTTATAATACCCTTGTGCTCCTTGATTGGAGCTGTCCTATAAAACCCGCCAGTAATTTCTCTTCTGTCTTTTG
Organism: Rhagoletis zephyria; assembly: GCF_001687245.7. Classification (NCBI taxonomy): domain Eukaryota; kingdom Metazoa; phylum Arthropoda; class Insecta; order Diptera; family Tephritidae; genus Rhagoletis; species Rhagoletis zephyria. The sequence goes on from NW_016161285.1 coordinate 48,486, forward strand.
CACGACGAAAGTTGAAAGTGGAGTGATTCTTCTTTGGGTTTCAAAACTGGAACTATGTTCCTAAACGAACAAAGCCATCTACTTTCTTGAAGTCCACAGTGACAGAAGATACCTCGCCTTGTCCTGGTTTACCATCAAATTCACGCACTTTGCTTCTCCGTATAATTTCGAGAAGACAGAACAACGTAGTGGTTGCCGATATCGTCGGCGTACGCCAGGAGTTGTACGCTCTTGTAAAAAATGTTAGCTGAACGGGTGCAGGTCTGCAACAGTTATTATCTTCCCCAACATCAGTTTAAGTCAAAGCGGGGTCACTCTGTGTGAAACCTCGCTTGGTATAAAAAGGCTTCGAGAGGTCCTTATCAATTTGAAGGAGCTACAAGTTTTACGTACCAATATACCAATTCAAGACATCGCGAAATAAAGGCCACTTGTTTTCGCGCTATCGATGGTGGCATTCAGCCTTCCATACAATACTTTCAATAAGACCTTATAGCGGATATTTAGAATGCTGATCCCGCGATAATTGGCGCATATGGCGGGCTCGTCTTTCTTGTAGGCTTTCACCGCTACGGCAGGCTTTTTAGCCACGTAATTGCTTTCATTTTTATTACAGAAGATGCGTCTCGCTCCACTTCAACATGACCCCGTAGACGGTAAGTTGTTTCTCTGCAACTTCGTGACATTCCTCTTCGTACCAGTTGTTCTTTCGGGCTCGTTGAAATCTGACTACTTTACTTGTTCCGCAGAGGTAGAATCTAATGAGCAGTAAATGTTGTCGCACTGTTTAAGTCGGTTTGTTGAAGACTGATCTCTGAGAGCAGGTGTCAGAATCGAGTGGCAAATAATCTGGATGGCTGTTGTAATTACAGCTTTTCGACGTTGAGCCTTGCTTGGCTGCAACAATACAGTGGTCCTGGGGAGTTTGCCGTCTCACATAAGCTCGTTTGGTGGTTATTGAGTGATGCTACCAACTTGTGATAATTTGCGTCCTAGCGCTTTCAATGCCGCTTGGTTTTCAACTGTTATAGTGACTTTCCCTGATATACGCCTAGTGTTCTTTATTAGACAACTAATCTTCTCTATGGAAAAGATATCTGATGGATCGGTATTGCTGTCGTCAGATAGACGATATGATTACCTGATCCACAAGTCATCAAGATAGAGACTAGCGTCAGCTTCTTTGTCTACCTTTCAGCCAGATGTAGGATCAACATCCCATATATCCTAGCTGAAAACCGTATAAGAATAAAGAAGCCAGCGGAAGACCCAAAATTTAATGCTGAAATTTTTAACTATGTTCTAAGAACCCCACAAAATATTCTGATGCCGTTACAAATAAAGTCAACTTATTCAAATTCATAGCATATATATATGGGACGTATTCAAAAGCACATACATACTAGCATACATACATATCGTATACATTTTGTATGTATATACAAAATCGCTGGCAAAAAGCTCAGTACGAAAAAAAAAACGGCGCGCAGTTGGAGAATATTCACAGACGCCATTGCTAAGGGCGTCTCTCCTGCTTGTGCTCCTGCTTAACTACTTAAGGCTACTTGAAATTCTGCTGCCATTTGTGGTGACCATAATGCGCAGTTGCCACCGACAATCGTATCAGCAAATCGCCATTTCAACAGCATGGCACTTGAATTCGCTACGCTTTTTTGGTCCCTTCTCACTTGTCACAAACACAACAGTCAGTCGTCAGTCAGCAGGCCAGCCATAGCGCAATTGCTTGTCCCTCCAACTATATAGTTAGTCAGCAAATGATGGCTTAGATTATGCCTGAAAAGACGATTATCTGTGTTAATTTCATTTTGGTGTTTATTTTTTCTATTGTTGACGGCTTTTTCATTTCGCTATTCCTTTACTATGCCACAACGAACGTTATTGGTTCGTGCCACAGTTTTGTTTATCGCAAAGAAATCGCATGGAAAGCCAACCATTTATACGCCCAGTCAACCAGCTGTCTGACCGAGACACAAATCGTATTGAAATTGAGATCATAATTATATGAATTACTCGTTTTGATTATCATTCATCTGTGTGGTTTAAATAGAGGAATTACGTAAATAAACAAAACACATACAAGTGTATGTACATACATATGTGTGTATGTATTTAGATGCTAATACAGATAGAGACGAAAAGGCAAAAAGCTCCGACAATCCGTTGACATTTTGTGTAATGACATAGTTTTGGGCTATTAAATAGAAGCCAATGTATACGCTATGTATGTATGTATATGCATATGCACAAGTAAACATGCATTTTGTCAACTCTCCGCTTTCATCTAGATTTCCCTTCGTGTGGGGGACATCTGCTTCTGTCACCTCTGCTGCCACTGCATTTTCCCACAATGCTTCTTTCCAGTTCCTTTTCAAATTATTTTCTGCTCTGCTTTCAAATATTTTGTGTATTCTTTAACAGTGCGCTTTTGTTGAGCCCTTTTATTTTTGATTTTGTTTTTTTTTCGTGTGTCAGCATTCAAGCGCGACCAACGACTGGATCCTTATTTTATTCTTTTTTGTGTGATTTATCTTCGATCATGATAGACTTATTGAAATTATGATAAGGTTTTTGTTTGTTGGTGTACTCCTGAACATACAATCCGTACATAAGTATGTACATATGTATATGTATTAAGCTGCTTGCACATTTGCACATTGTTCTCACTCCCCTCCCTTAGATGTGGCGGGTTTTGTGTCAATTTCTTTAAAAGGAGTGAAGTCTTCTTAATTGACGATGTCCTTATTCTGTCAAGAGGTGTAAAAAAACGCATTTTATCTTTCATTTCAAGGCAGAAGTATGGATTGTCGACAGTTAAGTATGTTTTATGTCAGTTGTCCTTGTTTTATTTTTTAAAATAAAGGTTTATATTTTATTTGTTAGTGTTGGTTTATATTTTACATTTTAAAATCTCTTAGTAAAATAAAAAATAGTCGAAGCAGTCACGTAACACGCGCGAAATTAATGCTCGTGCGTGCTAATTCTGAAGTGTTCCCCTTATTTTTTTAAATTAATCAGAATCAGAATTGGGATCCGAGGAATCTGAATTCGAAATTTATTTCTACTAAAGACGGCCGCCTGGTGCGCTATGATCCATGCATATTCAGATTTCTCGTACCCAAAACCCCCAGGGAGGTCTTTTCATGGTGAATAGCATAGCTATAGTGAAAAGTAGCCATAAGGGTTTTGTCACAATTAGTCCCTTAGCTAGGTTAATTCCAAGCTATTTGACTTCCTCAAAGTATTCAAGTACATGTTGTTGTGAACAGTGCAAAAATAGCTTTTTGCAGATTTATGCGGACACCTTAGGTGATACCCCACGCAGATCTTCACTTGTACGTTTTAAGTTGATATGTAGCAGTGCCGAATTTTCCCGTAAGCAGGTTCTTTGCGTAACCAATCGCATCTTAACCACACTGCTATAGTTTGGTTAAAATATCGTTCATCAAGATACAAGGTTTGAATCTTGTATGCTTTTTCTTCTGCATTAGCAAAGTGAGGTAAGGTAGTTGAAATTCTCGGTTGCCCATAATGTGTAGATTCAACAGTTGGGAAAAGAGAAGCTAAACTATATAAGCTAAACTATATATGTAATAGGTATATATAATGTCAGGGGTATAGTTGTGTAGGTGACGATTGCCTCTCTCCGAGTATTTCCAAATGCAACTAGTCCTAAATAGCCAGACCAGTGGATAGCTCATATCATCAATGGTTCGCTGAATTAATGCTGGAAAGTTACCATCGCCACCAGCAGCTTTGAAAGGGTCAAATGATACTATCATTCACGATATCTTGTCCCTGTCAAAGATGGCGCCAACGCTCCTATAACTTCTCACTGTGGGGAACTTATGTTCCGGGTAGGAAGGAAACAACCGATCTTATTCCAAATATCTTGGTATTTCTGAGTCTCACAGTTGTTGTTAGTGAAGTTGCCATGGTGTCTCCTTAGAGTCTTATGTCATATGAAGACTCCTTTCTTAGAATTTTATATGGCCGGAAAGCCTCTGGCTGAGTCTCAATTGAGTTGCATTAGTACCTCCATGATTCCCTCGTGGAGCATCTAAAAAGTTTATGGTAGTGATATCAACCGTTTACTCCTTCCACCGTTGTCGCCTTTTTACCCCGTTGATCTCAGCAGGTTTGGTGATACGTTGGCTAGCCCATGTCGTACGAATGGACAAAAAAACTCTAGTCCTTACGCGTATCCTGTTGCGGGATGTAAAGACCTGGTGGATAAGTAATTGGCTTCACTTGGCATTTCCAATCAGCGTTGGCACTGAGAAGAAGCAACTGTGGTGCTTTGGACTCGCAACCCTTCTTCTGCCAACTGTAAATTTTGAGTAAACTACCATCAAAGTTTTAGCAAGCTAAGCCAATTAAAGTTTGGTTTAGTCATTCGTTGAAAACAGACTACGAAATGGAAAGAAGTGAATCTTGCGTGCTTATATAGCGTTATGTTTAACGTAAAAAAAAAAACATTACCGAAATATGGTGAGTTTGTGCTTTACGTTCACGTCGACACACTGGAAATCGTCGATGAATCCATGAAGTGATATTGGATGATCGGATAATTAAATTACGTGAGCTAGCTGTGGCTATAGGCATTTGAACTAAGCGGTACATCACATTTTAACCGAATATTTGAAAATGAAAAAGAAAAGAAAGAGTAAAAGCATTGGACTTGCCAAGGAGTGTTTGAAGGCCAACATGGTATTGATGACTTTTTCTTGAA
>NW_016161286.1:0-39665 GCF_001687245.7 Rhagoletis zephyria
AAGATCGAAATTTCATATTAACATTTTGAAGTTATGTCTGACGGAGTTCATATTTTCATATTTTCATATTTATTCATTAATCAACAAACAGTAAGTTCACAGACTGTGTAGCAAAATTATATTAGGCTTAACATTATCAATAAACAATAATTAGTAAAGTAAAGCTATGTTAAGTGTCTTATGAGCAGGCTCTTAAAAGTAAACTTGGTATAGCAAAAGTCAAATCCCAAAGAAAAAGAAAAATCATTTAATTCCGAAAGTGTCCGTCTTATAGGAGCATTCATCGCATAAACTGTTCTAGCAAAACCCACATAAAACATCTCGTTACAACGAAGGATCCGTGAAGGTACATTAAAACTAATTTTCATGAGTAGGTATGAGCAATCGATTAAGCCATTAATAATATCATAAACAACGCACATCGACAGCAGTGAACGTCTCGATTCTAGTGACATGAGACTTATGAGCAAACAACGAGAACTATAGGGTGGGATCGGTTCCAGAAAGTTCAACCGCCGCAGGGCGAAACGTACGAAAGCCCTCTGGACCGACTCCAATCTCCTAATATGAACGGCATGAAAAGGCCTCCAGATAAATNAGCTTTTTTGCGGAATTTCTATAAAATATATAACTTATAGTTAGCTAAAAAAGTTAACTTGAAACTAGTTGACAAATAATGCAGGAGTAATGAAGGATATTGTTTTCTTTAAACGCGTTTCTATTTATATACCCTGCACTTCGCAAATACTTTTTCGAATTGAGGACAAATAAAACGAAGATCGAAATTTCATATTATCATTTTGAAGTTATGTCTGACGGAGTTCGAATATGGGACCACCTACAGCAGAATATGTAAACAAATGAATGAAATGTAATAAAATAAATAAAGTAAATAAAAAAAATAAAATAAAATAAATAAATATTATGTTTTTCTTATTGATATTTTTTGTCAAAAGTAGTTAGTTACAAGTAAGTTACATCAAATGTAGAGGTAACCACCCTTGACTACATCTAATGCAAAGGCAAACCACCGTTGACTATTTCGCGGCCATCGCCATAGAAATATAGTTAGCTTTCGTCAAAGAAAATATACAGATAATAAGTGACTTTTAGCTCCTTCCTAATCAACTTAAGGTTAGCTTATATTTAGATACGTTTCCTGCAGGGTAGCATTTACATATGCAAATGCATATCTTGTAAAAGCCCGTCAGTGCTGAAAATATTATCGCACAACACGTCCGTACAAGACTGAAAATGTTACAAAAATTCCACTGCTGCATAGTAGTAAAATTTATCAAGAAATGTACTTAAAACAACAACAACGTACGTTCGCTTCCAGTTCGCTAGAATTTGAATTTATTTGTGGAAATTCATGACTACGCATGAATTGTTCACAAATTTCACTCATACAGCATGCATACTTTATGGGCATTCATAGGTACATACACATATGTATGTATATATTTTTGCTTGCCGCTTATATTTACTTACATACATACGTTTGCGAGGAGTTTGTAGCTATATTCTACGAAATTTCAACATAAAATCACAAAATAGTAAGTACCCCGAAATTCGGGGTGCTTGTGGTCTAAAAATTCTTTAACTTTGGTATTTTGGCAAGATCATACTCTACTCAATACGTAAACAAAGCTGGCCATGCGAGGTCTGACTTTGAGACGGGGTCTGACTTTGCGAACGCTACAATAAGTTTGAATTGGCGACGCACAGTGGGGTAATTTTCGTTTTCTTGCAATATACTCTTAAAGTCGTCACTTTTCCCTTTGAGTGTGCGCAAAGTGAAAAACGTGATTTAATATTTCAAATTTCCAAGCTATATCTGAGTTTTCTTTAAAGATATATCAAAAACGGCAATGAAACCTTTTTTTCAGGTATTTAGCCAATACAAAGTGATTTTAGTTTTCTTTTACTGTGGTTCTAATTATCTTACTTTATTTTTTAGCGTAAGCGTAAAAATAAGGGGTGTTTGGCTATATACGTAGACATATAGTTGAGAAGTAGGTGCAATCAAGCAAAAGTGTAATCATTTACATATACCTTGCAAATTCTCGATGAAGAACAAAACCAAACATAACAAGTGAAACTAAGTACAAAACATACAAGAAAATAATATTGTTATTCTCCACGTTCGCTGATTGCTCAATTACTGTTTTTTTTATACCCTACATACGGCATAACTATAAGGTACATGCGTATACGTATTGATGATGAAAATAGTAATGAAGATAATGATAGAAGTGGTTTCCTTTTTGGTTGTTGTTGTTTCCGACAGGGTGGGTGTATGATGTATTTTGGAACGAATTTATGTCATCCCTTGTCAAATTAGGTTTGGAGACAAGCCGGTTTCGGCGTTGTGCCATCTTCAGTGTCATTTTTCGTTCTGCATAATTTTTGTTGGTTGCTCGTATTTATACTCCTTGTTAATAACGTCTTTCTTTTGTTAGGTACGTCTTCTTAGTTTTGCAGAAGTGGTGGTGTTTAACTTGTAATAAATGATGATTAGGAGTTTAACAAATTATCATTAATAATAAAAATTATTTATGGGAGAACCAACTAAATTTTAACCTTTCTCGCGCTTTGGTAACGCCATAAAAACCTACATAAAAAAAATCCCCACTAAACTATTTTCGGATTTGTTTTTTTTTACTTCATTTGGTGCTAGTTATACAAATACATCAAAATATTTTACATTAAATGTACGTATGAATTGATCTCCACTTTCAGGGTCAATTACCCCACTGTGCGACGTTTAAATACAAATGGAAATGTTGATTCGCTGGACAGTTAATTTATATCGGGTAGTAAAATTCGTTCCCTTGTGAATGACATGTTTGAAGTCCATTAACTAACCCTGTATTAATTAATTAATTAATCCCAACGGCTTTTACTCTTCATTCCCGCCCAACGCCCCGCGCAGTCCGCATGACGTACGGAACCTTTTTTTTTTTGTGCCGAATTATTGAGAGTGGAAGTAATAGTATTCTTTATAGCAAAAATCGAGTCCGATATGTCAAACGTGCTGGAATGAGAGTTAAAATCTTGACATATACCACGGAATGAGTCGTTTAGTTCAAAATTAGTTTTGCCATGCTTTAAAAATAGAGGTCGAAAGTGTCTTGACACTCGAGAGGGAACATTAAAATTTACCTCAGCCAGGAGGGCCGGGCTATTCATCAAGCCTGTCATTAATTTTGCGTTAAATATTATACCTAGCATTTCTCTACGACTTGCGAGTGTAGGCAAATTTATGAGCTTTGGACGACTTCTGTAAGGGGGGAGATTGTAATCTGAATCCCAGTTAAAATTACGCAATGCAAAAAGCAAGAATTGTTTTTAAATTGATTCAATCCTTTCTGAATGAACTTGGTAGCGGGGATTCCAAACAATAGATCCGTATTCTAGAAGAGGTCTAACTAAACTGGTAAAAAGAGCTTTTGTAACATAAGGATCTTTGAACTCTTTTGACCATCGCCTTACAAATGCAAAACGCCTTTGGCTTTATTGACTTGTAACATTAATATGATGGTTGAAATTGAGTTTAGATACCAAGATCGTCAAAATTGGATACCTGCTCCAGATTATAATTTGATATTGAATAAAGAGCTTATTGAACATCCCTCCGAGAGAAACACATAACTTTACATTTTTGAAGGTTCAGTGGCATATAGTTTGCATTACACCAACTAACCACGTTGCTCAGATCCGCTGGTAACAAAGACCTTTCTTCGATAGAAGACAATGTTCTAAAAAGTTTCATATTATCGGCATACATTAAAATTTTTGAATGTTTTATTATAGAAGAAATATCATTAATGAATATCAGGAACAGAATCGGACCAAGGTGGCTTCCCTGAGGATCTCCTGAAGAAACTATAATGATGTTGGAAGAACAATTATTAACAATAACTCTTTGTGTTCTATCAGAGAGGTAAGAAGAGATCCATTGAAGAAGACTGGGCTGAAAGCCGATTAGGTCGAGTTTACGGATGAGTAACGAGTGACATACTTTGCAAAGGCTTTACTGAAATCGGTGTATATTACGTCGGTATAAGCATTTTCTCTAAAACCGTTTGAGATATGAGTTGTAAACTCCAATAAATTAGTGATAGTAGATTTTCCTTTATAAAACCCGTGTGGAGATTGTGAAATTGAAGAAGATATAGAATATGTCAGCTGATTAACAATAATTGCTTCGAATAATTTGGGGATAGCGGAGAGCTTCGCAGATGTTCTCAGCGCAGTTTTTAAGAAAACAGTTCGGAATATGATCAGGTCCAGGCCTAAATGACGCTTTTAAGGTTTTTAAATAGTGTAAAACTTCACCGGAAGATATTACTGGAATATAATCAGAGTTGATTGGATAAAGCTCGTACGGATAGTCTCCACTTAAAGGGAAGTCTACAGAACTGAGCAAACATGTTGGCAATGAGTTGGCTGTCGTTAGGCACAGTATTGCGATAATGCATAGCGGACGGAAAACCATGTACTTTACGCTTTGAATTTACGAAACCATAAAATGATTTAGTATTGTTAATTAAATTCTTCTTAATTTTACATAAATATGAATTATAACATTTGTTATTTAATGCAAAGTGGCTATGCCGCTAAACTGAGCACTTTACGTAATCACTGTGTAAGCCCGTTCTTTTATACAGTTTAAAAGAATGTGACTTTTTATTTTTCAATTGTTTAAACTCTTTAGTTCTCGTTCTTCATGAATAATATTATGTTTTGGTACTTTCTAAACAAATTGAAAACAGTATCATTAAAGTGCTCAACGCTATATATATATATATCCCTATATATTGGCCAAGATAACTTTGAAAGTTCTTTGTCAATTTTCCTGTAATTTGCTCTCGCGAAAACATATCTAGTACTTGAACTATATGACTTATTATTATGTATTTCATTTACGATTTCGTAGCTTAACTCGGAACATCATCAACGTTAACGCGATCTAAGACCTTTCCAAACTTATTTGGACATATATTTATTTGTTTGAGGCAAAGTTCCTCCAGAAATACATTGTAACTATCTCTAGATGAAACTGGTACACCCTCGGTGTCAATGATGTTCCATGAAATGTGTGGCAGGTTTACATCGCCCAAAACAATCATAGAATCGGATGCCGTAAGCATTGCATTTACGGTCTCAAGTAAAGAAACTAGCTGCATATATACTGATACGGCAGAATTAGGACGGATGTAGCAATATATATTAAATGACAGGAACACTAACTTCCTCGGATGGTATCGATGAATGCACCGCAAGAAGAATACCAGCCGATTCTGCCCTCGCGGTCACTCCTGTATATTTGATATTCATTTGAAAGAATTTCGGAATTAAAAATATGAGGTTTGAGCCATGTCTCGGTCAGGGAAATAATATTATAATTGCAGTCAAAACCTTTTAAATATAAGCCAGTTAATTTGGGTTTCAAACCTCTAACGTTTTGGTAGTAAATACTTAAATTAGACTTGCGAGTTAGTTTTTTGAGTCCGAATTATTCGGAGGAACTAAGTTAGACAGTGCAGCTTCAGACGTTGATGGTAACACTGTCAAATTAAGGTTTGACTATTTTTAAATGTAGACCTAGTGGATATGGCTTTAGATAGCGGAGGCTCCAATTCCTGAGGGCATGGAAAAGAATAATAAGTTCCAAGGACTGGGATAGATGATTTTTTCTGACTAGATTCCGTGGCTGACTTTTTAGGTGGACTAATAACACGCCTACCTTTATTTTCTCGGCTATCCTCAAAGTGTGGACCTAAACATTTTTTCGTAATTTCTCAACCGACAGATCCTTCCCGATCTCAGAAAAACCATTTCTGGACTGCCTAAAGAATTTAAATAAATCAACTTCGGTTGATCTACATTTTTGACAAGACCAACGAAGACCCTTTCCCTCGTTAATAGCGTCTAATACCCTACCGCTCAAACCAGCACATTTTATATGGGCAATCCCATCCATGGGCGTCGCCAGGATCGAATTTAAGGGGGGAGGGGCGACATATAAAAAAAATTCATCTTTACACATTCATGTTTCTGGCATGCGGGGACGATATGTACTTGCCGATTTGTTTTACAAAAATTATTTAAAAAGCAGACGTCTCGGTTGCTCAGCCACCCGGTTAATCGTTTCTGCAATTACTTCACATTGATCCTCTAAAACAAATTTTTGATGTATTCTTAAAATGCATAAACCTAAAGGTAAATTTTATAGGAAATTAAACTAGCAATTTATTAAAACTAGTAGTAACCCCCGAAATACGGGTGAGTACTTTTTTATTTAAAGAACTTCGTGAAAGACAACAATTAATCTTGTATTGCTAGACACCTGATAACCCAGGATAATTTTTAAGTTCTTAAAAGACATTACTCTACTCTAAGCTTCGTGCAATGGGCCATGAGAAAACCGTCATCTTTAAGGTATAGTCCAACCTTTCACAATATCTGGTATTAGTATTAATCTGAAACGCAATAATCATTGAAAATTGGCGCCGTTTATGGTGAAAAGCATTTAATATCACACTTTCAAACTAAAGCTTTCTTAACCCTAGAAACCTAATCTATTTGGGAGTAACGTAAAGCCTTAACATACGCCGTAGACGCTTATGTACTTCAGAGATAACTTGTGAGCTAAAATATACTTAGTCCTGTCTTATTTTTTTTTAAAGAATATTGAAGCTGTGAGTTTGACTAATAATAAAACATAGTTTTATTAATAAAAACTATAACCACATTTATTTAAAACAATAAAATAAAAAGTAAATTTTGTGTTAAAATGAAAAAAGACCCATTCCGTATACGCCTCGCAGACGTAGATTATACTTTTAGGGTTAACCCTTTCAGTACAAAAATTCAACCACTGGTTCTAAAAAAGTTTAAATATGTATACCGGCTAATTTTGGATCGTTCATTTTAAAAATCACATACAAAAATGTGTAATGTTTTGGGGTTTGCGGTCATTCAGGGTCCTTTTTAATGGTCAGTGATATCCTAGGTGTTTAAAAAAGAAAGGGATCTCAGCTATTTTTATTTTTTGCTTTCGTGAATTATATTTCAAAACAATGAATAGTACCTAATAACTTTTCCGAATCTCAATTCCACGGAAATATGGTTAATATTTTTCAATAGATTTTATTACTCACTATCGACTTTTCTGACGCTTTTTACTTTTTTGAGAAACACGGTCAACTGCAACTGCAGCTTGCTCTTTAGTTTGATATATAGCTCAATTCTGTGGCTGCTACAGATCGGCCTAACTAAGTCGTATGACTGAGCAATTATATATAGATACTAAAGGCCTGAACTACAAAACATAGCCACATGTAACACATCATGCAAGTACCAGTTTATATCACGTCACTTTATGCATGTTTGGAAGTGATATATGAGCCAAATGCGGCTCTTTGCTTAGCAAAGTGCGGCTCTTTTTACTTTCTTCTTGCTTAGAACATTTTTGCTCATTTTACTTTTTAAAATACATATTTCATACATATTACCAGGGAACGGATTTTATGGAAATTGCCTTTGTTTCTGCTAAAGAGATAGAGTATATTAGATTAAGAATGTCCACGATTTAGCTTTCCCTGATTCCATACCCTGCAGTGAAAACCCAAACCAGTTAGAAAAAATACTAGTTCATAAACTAGTATGTGCCTACCAGTTCGACATTTTCGAAGAATTTAAGCGTTCAGCGACATCTGCCTTTGAATTACCAAAGCCTAAAATAAAACGCAATTAATTGCTTTTCTTACAAATGTCGGCTGTGGCGTCACGTGAAGACTACTGTTCTGGTTCTGGGATCGCAGGTTCGAGGCCGCTTGGAGGTGGTTAAGATTTTTAAGGTTAGATAATTATTTCAATTTAAATATAAATAACAAACTTAAAAATCTAGTTGCATTACAAAAAAAGCAACAAATATATGGGAAAAAATACTTGTGCCATAAAAAAATAGATAAAAAAATATTTTTTTTTTTAATTACATTTAAGAATAACAAAAAAACCCTAAATAAAAATATAAATAAAAGAAAGACATATTATAAAAAAAAAAAATTAATTAAAAAATATTTCCCTGCGCCAGGGCTTGAACCTGGTACCTCAGGCATATCACGCGAGTGCTTTGTTCTATCGGCTATTGCGACTGTTGGACCGCCGCGAGCAAAAAGGCATACTAATACTTTTCATAGGGGATGAATTGGCAGACTATCTCATCAACTGGTATGATGCTACTAGTATTTCTACTAGTAGATGCTGATGCATAGCCTGACAATTGACATCTCGTAGGACATCGCAATGTTAAAAATACCAGTCGCTAACATTGAAAAAGGATAGAACGTGAACTAGTTGGACTGAAACGCAAACTGGTAGAATTCTAGTTCACAACTAGTAGCTTTCCCTGCAGGGATATATACACATTTGATGTTGCCTTTGTTTGCCTTTTTTAAGATATTTGCCTTTTTTTTGCCTTTTCTTCCTTTAAAAAAGTGATTATAGCATTTACAATATTTTTTTTTAAGATTAAAAAATGTGCACATGCCCATGCGGCTTATAGGAGCGCAGGGACCTCTTGCCAAATTGGTGTTGGAAAAATTCAAAGCCGTTTTCTCAGCTAACGTAGGCTTGGAGACAATAAGGGGTGTAGATAAAATTGTAAAAGGCGAGGAAAACGCCCTTATTCCTGATAATATGAACGTTTCAAACGTTCCATATTTGAATTGGGCTCCACATGTATCAACTTACGTCGAGCGCACATTTAGTACATTCAAGGCTTTTCTTCGCGAAAATCTAATGAAAATGCTGCCAGAAACCTTCAAAATGCATCTTGTGGTTCAATGTTACTACAATTATACAGATTAAAATTTTATGAGTTAGAAACTCGAAAGGATAAAATAGTCAAAGATTCAAAGTACAAATTTTTCATATAATGAAACTACTTCATAGTTTTTCTCTTTTTACTTGTAATATAAACATTTCTAAAATAAATGTATTTTTTGGTTGTTCTTCGTATTTTCTGTCTTTTTTTTTAGTGCCTTATTTTGCTTTTTTTGCAATACCTAGTGCCTTTTCCTGCCTTTTTCGCTATTTTATTTTGCCTTTTCCAGCCTATTTCGTTATTTTATTTTGCCTTTTTTTATAGGGTTTTAGTCCTAAAAATCCGTTCCCTGCATATTACACATATACATATGTACATATTTTACATACATACAAATTATACATATAAATACATACATATTTTAGCCCACAGCAATTTGCCAACAAGAAAACAGCTGATCAAGAAGAGCTGGTTGGAATTAACGCAAATCCCTAAATTGGATTTGATGGTTTGGAGGTTGAAATAGTAAAATGCGACTAATTAAACTTGTAAGAAATAAGTAATTATTCGTTTAGTCAGTGAACTGTGTCAGGATAAGAATTCAGGATTTGTTTTCTTACCTTTTCAATTTTATACTTTTTACAGGTCTATTCTGCGCTGGTAACATCTATATATCTATATATATATATAATACGCGAAGGGATTTTTTGTGCAGCGTAAAAGATCTGTCCCGTTCGCCCAATTTTCAAAACTAAGATGTCAAATTAAAGCGTTTGGTCCGTAGATGTGCAATAAGGTTTTACTTTTTCGAAAAGAGTTGCCACCTGATAAAAAATTGCATTCAAATAATTTAATAATCAATGCCATCAGATCCACACCGTTCGTTCGATTTTCAAAAGTGAGGTGTCAAATCANAGTTTTCAATTTTATGCTTTTTACAGGTCTATTCTGCGCTGGTAACATCTATATATCTATATATATATATAATACGCGAAGGGGTATTTTGTGCAGCGTAAAAGATCTGTACCGTTCGCCCAATTTTCAAAAATAAGATGTCAAATTAAAGCGTTTGGTCTGTAGATGTGCAATAAGGTTTTACTTTTTCGAAAAGAGTTGCCACCTGATAAAAAATTGCATTCAAATAATTTAATAATCAATGCCATCAGATCCACACCGTTCGTTCGATTTTCAAAAGTGAGGTGTCAAATCAAAGGGCTCTGAATTTAGGCGTGCAATAATGTTTAGCTTTTCCGAAGAGTTGCCACCTTTTAAAAAATTAAGTTCAAATTATTTAAAAAGCTAAACCGATTATTACAAAATGGGCATAAATGGAAATAGTTTTGAAACTCTTTGTTTCTTGACTTAACTTTATGAGGGTTGCCACCTGTTAAAAAATCAAATTCAATTTGAATTAAGGGAATTAGGTAATATAAATATGTATGGGGGCCGGACGATAAAGTTTAAGTACGTAGTAGGTTGTAAACATTTTGAAAAGTCTAATTTATATGAAGTATAAAAATATGGACGTCAAACGAATGAATCTTAAGAGATCTTTAGTTTGAACGTTTAGAATATTTTTAAGGTTTTTGAAGAGGGCTGCCACCTGTTTAAAAATTAAATTCAAATTACCTAAATAGTTAAATCAATATTTACCATTTGGGTACCAATCGCAGTAGTTTTGAAAATACTTTATTTCTTAACTGCGGGTAGGATGGTTTCCACCTGTTTAAACAATCAAATTCAATGTGAATTAAAGCAATGGGGTAATTAAAATAGGTATCTATACATATAATCTACATATATAATACGCGAAGGCATTTTTTGTGCAGCATAAAATATAAAGATCTGCACTGTTCGCTCTATTTTCAAAAATTGGATGCCAAATTAAAGCGTTTGGCCTATAGATGTGCAAACTGGTTTTATTTTTTCGAAAGGATTTGCCACCTGTTAAATAAATAAACTGAAGTTATTTACTAATCAATGCCCTTAGATCCGCACCGTCCGTTCGATTTTCAAAAGTGAGGTACCAAATTAAAGGGCTTAGGGTGATAATGTTCAAGAAGGTTTTACTTTTTCGAAAAAAGTTGCCACCTGTTAAGAAATTAAGCTCAAATTAATTAAAAAGTTAAATCAATTATTAAATATGGGTATCAATCGAAATGGGTTTGAAAGTTTTTATAACTTAACTACGTATAGGAGGGTTGCCACATGTTAAAAAAAATTTTATTAAATTTTAATTAAAGGAATTTGGTAAGTAAATAAGGTATCGCTATATGGGTGTCATACAAAAGAGGTTTAAGAAGGTAGTAGTTTGGAAATATTTTGAACAGGTTTGCCACCTATTTGAGAAGTCTAATTGAACTATTTTATACCCAAGTTATATGAAATATTAACGATGGATGTCAAAAGAAAGAGCTTTAAGAAATACTTAGTTTGACAATTTAGAACATTTTTGATGTGCTTAAGGGTTGCAAAGCTTAAAGGGCTTAATTAAAATTATTTAATAAGATAACTGAATTACTAACCGATGGTAATCAATGGAAATGGGTTAAAAATCCTTTATTTAAGAACTATATTTAGAAGGGTTGCCACGTGTTTAAAAAATGAATTTCCACTTAATTCATCAGTTACTTGAAATATTTATAACAATGTCAGGCGAAAAATATTTAGGGAAATTTTAGTTCAAAAATAATTTTTAAGAGGGTTGCCGCCTGTTTTGAAAGTGGTGTTTCGTTTAATTATACATAAGTTACATGAAATTTTAAAATATGGCTGTCAAAAGAACGAGTGTTCAGAAATCTTTAAATTGAACATTCGTTTTTTTTTGTTGAAAAAATTAAGCTCAAATTATTTAATGTCAGAAGATGGGCATCAATAAAAATACTAAATTCAACTTAATTCATCAATTAATTGAAATATGTATAACAATGCCAGGCGAAAGATTTTAGTTTGAAAATACCCTTAAAGAGGTTGCCACCTGTTTGAAAGTCGAATTTGTTTTACGTAGATACACAAATGAATTATCAAAATATTACGATATTTCGAATTTCCAAAATGAGAAGTCAAATTAAAGAACTGGGATTCTACATAGATGTGCACAGGTTTTATTTTTTGAAGTTACATGAAAACCGACACCATGCGAGACCTCTCATCACTCAGAAATGATCTAGATTAATCATTTGAAATATTTTTAGAGGTTTTTAAATACGGTTTCACCTGTTTAAAAAATGTAATTAAATGTTGGCGTTTTGGCGCCATGCGGGTTCACTAGTAAATTTTATAACCGGTAATTAAAGTGTCTGTCAATTTTTAAACATTTCGCATTCTGTGCTCTCTTGTAACCGGCAAATTTGGTTACCATCTCTTAAGCTGGTAACAAAATATTGCCCCGTTAAATATGCAATACAGGAATTTCCACAAATCTTCATAGCTGAGTTGCTGAATATTTTCACTGCATTACCAAAGTACCTAGAAACGCGGTGACAAGAAAAGGTAACATTTTTTGGTAATAAAATTTTCCGGTCACAAAATCTTCAGTAACGTGTAGAGTAGACCTGTTCTATCAGCTGTTCGTCTCACTTGCAAGTTTCTGCAAATTTTCTGTTCGCGTACTATTTTGGATATTTTTCTTTTGTGAGAGAACAGATGATATTTCGCCGGATTTTCGCTGTTGGACATTTTTTACTGGAGATTTTAAACGAACGTACCTATTGACTGTCCAACATTTAACAGAATTGTTACGAACGGCTTTATCTGACCTAAAACCAGATTTTGAAAATCTCACCAAAGGGATCTTTTGAATTTTTTTTTATATCTATCTTACGTGCAATAGAATAATAATAAAATTAATGTTTTTCTTTTCTAATAATAATTTTATTTAAAAATAAAATTTTTGTTTTTCTTGTTCTTTTTTTGTGGCTCTTTGTAGCATTTTTTTCTCGTAGACCCCTTTCAAAAATTTACTGGTTTCGCCGGACCCCCTGCTGATACATTTCTAAAAATTCCCAAAGCTCGTAAAAAAATTAAATGTGAAAATTAGATCTAACAATGTAAATTTGCAACGCGGGTGAATTCAAAAACTAAACTCAGAGTGGCCAAAATAAAAGTAAAATATTTTCTGGTGCCCTATTTATAAAAATAATGTGATTACACACTTGTAGGTTTTAAAAAAATAGAGCACGTAAATACATCAAAATACTCCCTCGCTCGGAAGAGTTATATTTTTTAAGAGCACTGCGAGCGCTAGCGTTATCTTCACCATACACTCATCAAAAGATCGGCTCACTCATGACTTTCCACGTTGAGTATATGTAAAATAGTTTATTTGTGTTAAGACGCCCACACTCACCGACGTAAACGTACGTTAACGTGTCAGCTGACACGATCAAACTTATGGGAGCGCCATGTAAATGAAAACTCACCATCGTGTACGTGCGACGGTTACGCGTGACGTTTTTATATGTTGCTGTCAAACAGCCGCGACATACGCACACGTCGGTGAGTGTGGGCACCTTTAATGACATCATTTTAATTTTTATCGCTCCGAGTTATCACATTTTTAAAACACAAAACTTAAAACATCAAAACTGCTAAGCTTTTTACGCCAAACTTTTAATTCAGAAACTGACAATAGAGAAAAGAACGAGTTTAAAAAAATCTATGACAAATAAGGCAACATGAGTTTTGCCCACCTGCATCCCCTCGATGCCTCTCAGTAAAAGCTGAAGCACAACACCGGCGAACGGCAAATTTTTCGTCGCGAATGTTCGCCGAGATAATTAAAACACACTGATTTATATGAGAACGCGCACAACCAAAGCAAACGGCGAAGTTTGGTCGACGACTGTTCGCGACGATAGATTTATTTCTATCGCCGCGGTCAACGGCAACGACAAAAAAAGGCCATGATGACCATACTATAAAAGTTATCGTAATTTTTGTTTAAAAGTAAGATAATATACCTTATATTTTTCTATCAGAGATTAATCTAGTAAAACGTAAGTTTACTAGTAGTTATATTTAAAGACTATTTCTATATTTTAAACTTCTTCTTGCTGGTATTTTCCCTCTTCGTTGTAAAAGCTTCCTTCTTGAAACATGGTCACCTTATCAGCTGACAGCATTCGAACCGCTCGATACCGCTCTATTTGTGTTTCAGTAAGCGAATTAGCTGGGCGAAAGTTGGTCGTCTGCATCGCTCTGCTGGGCGAAATTTGCCGTTCGCCGGGTATTGTGTTTCAAGCATAATTTCTGAGTGAAGTATTCACCCAGTTTCTGATGGTGGTTTCGATTGCCGAAGGTGGTAGTGCTAAAACTGGTTGCGGACCGAGGAATGCCTGGTCTGAGCCAACTCTGGTCAAAGTATCAGATGTCTCATAACCAGGTACTCCAGAGTGACCTGGCACCCAGAGTAAAAAAACCTCGTTATGATCACCATTATATTTTAGTCGAGACTCGCATTGCCGGCTTAGTTTGGAAGTACTTAAATAGAGGGCTGGTCAATGCCTTAAGTGCAGCTTGGTTATCACTGCAGTCACGTAAACTCCTTCCCCTCCACCTTTGTTCCACCACGTAGTCCATGACTTTGGGTATTGCAATTACCTTAGCATGGAAGACCGAAGCATAATTCCCTACAGAAGAGTCAAGCTAATCTGCATTAACCTCGAAAAAGACCCCAGATCAAAACCCAGAGTCAGTTTTATAGCCATCAGTGAAGTTTCGACAATGTGTGACAAATAAGCTACCACGTATTCGAGAAATTTTTTTTCTTCGGAGATATGACCTGCAAAGTTTGCATTTTTTCGTGATTTTGACTAATCATGTGCTGTGTGAGTCCGGTCTCAGCAATTGAATCAAACCAGCATTCAGTCTCAGGGAACTCAACATTATAGAATCTCTTGAACAAAAGTAATGGTGGCGTACTATCCTGTAGCATTGAGAAGACACAAGTGCCCTGCCGCCAGCAATTGTCGCCGCGCCCTACTCAATGTCATACCAGCATCCGGTTCTTGCTAGTCTGCAGGTGGCCTTTAATGCTTCCCCACGTATGAAAACAAAGTGACGGTAAGTGCAGCAGTGCATCAAGAGCACTATACATCACTCAAAAAAATTAAAGTTAAATAAAGAGGCTATCAAGCGACCATTTTGGTTCTTTACATCGAAAACAGATACATTTTCGTGGACCCCCGTTTACAACTCATGGACCCCCATATTTTTTCACGTCACCGTGGACCCCTGGGGGTCCACCTGGACCACTTAGGAAATCACTGATTTAGAACTCAGATGTGGCTCTTTTCGGCGTCGGCCTTGCCCACCCCTGCTATATACATTTTCATACAAGGCAGGACTAAACAGTATTAAAAATATGCTGCAGAAACACAACAGCAAACAACAGCTGAGCTAAGAAGCAATGACATGCTATAACAGTAGGGGTATTCACGATCCCGTGCATATGATGTAGCATGGTGCATATATAGCATAAATAGCTTGATTGTTGTTGTTTCATGTATTCAAACAACAACAAAATTAGCCAATCATGCTATTTATGCTATCTATGCACCATGCTAGACAGTATGCACCGGATCGTAAATACCCCTAGAATGTTTGAGATGGAATGACATGGCATAGCAATGCATGAAATTTTTGAAAATGACATTTTAGATACGCTGGGAAGAAGTTAAGCTCGAGCACCCCGCTGCCCCTACGTAGCGACGCCCATGATCCCGTCGCAGAGCCAGCATGACACATAGGAGTCGCTTTTAACGTGGCAATTGGTGTAAATACCCGACATGTTTAATATTATATTTATTTTTAGGTTTTAGAAGCAAGAAATCAAAACAGTTTTGAAAACGATGTATCAATCAGAGAACCAATCAGCTGGTAAATATCAGTTGGAAAGCTAAGTAGCGAACAGTTTCAAATACACTGTATATTTGACACCTAAAAAACACAACGCAAACAACTGTGACAAAGATGAAACAGCAGAAATGACAAAAAGAGCAAAATCAATGTGCACAAACAAAAACGATTGTACAACAACAATATATTATATGAAACAAAATACTCGGCACATGCAATTAAGAATACCAAGTTAGATTGATCAAATTTACAGGAAATTTTGATATTTTACTTATCTTTAAATGGTGCACCAGAAGTTTATTAACACTTTTTTGAATTTTTTGCTTTATTAAGCGTAAACAGCTTTATAAAACAAAATTTAAACAGATCACAAAAAGACACAGCTTCACAGCTTTGACGTTTGCGTATTTGCTTTGACGTTTGCGTATACATATCTATATACTTATTTCTAAAAGGTATTTTTCTGTTGCCCAACGATATCTCCTTTATTATTTTATAAAAATTAACGAATGATATCTCATTTTAAAGGGGAGGAGCTCACGTACCTGTGAAAAGTAGCCAAGTAATTCAAGTTTAGTTGCTTATTAAAAAAAGGGGTTTAAAAAAGATTATTTGGAAAATGAAGCGCCATATCTTCTCTAATACTCTACCTAATTGAATGATTAAAGCACCATTTTGAGGGAAAGCTTCACCGCTCGAGCTAAAAAATAAAAATGCTTAATAGGGTTACCACCCGCTTAAAATTTTAGTACTTAGTATAAATCGAGTTCATTCGATTTTTTCTACTGGGGCTGTCTTAAGGAAAAAATTTATTAAAAAATAATTCAAAACGAAGAGCATTTGCCGAAACAAATAAATTTAGCTGCTGCTGAGATAGCCCAATTGAGTTTAAGATCTCTATAAGCGTATTTTCTTAAAAGGTGCCGAGCTTTTATTAGAGTAGAAGGTCGCCATAGAAGGTTGCAATTTTTCTGCAAACAACTCATGTATGTTTTATTTCACGTGAACCCATCCTTCACAAAAAATATTTATAGATATAGCCCTTGTTATTGACTCTAGTCCGAATCCCGGTAAGTAACACAAAATAATGTCAGGAGCAAGTAATAATGTACCTTTGTACTATTTAGCATGTCATTGGTCGGTAACAAGACCAACTTAAATTTAAATCTATTAAATACATTCTAGCGTGTCTCAGTCCTTTACCCACAAAAGCGGCTATAACTTTTTTTTCTATTCGAAATAGTAGGAGTGGCACCTTTCTGAAATATCTATTAAATGAGAAATTTTTTTGTGTAATGTAAAGTTATAGCTCAGTACATTTTGTTTTTACCAGAGATAGTCAAAGTTGGGGCAGAAAATATCAAAAAGTTAAAAATCGCAATATAGTCCTAATTTTATAAAGGTTCCTTAATATATTTTAACTACATTGCATTTGAGTATGGAAAAGCAACTATCTGAAAGTATTTTCATTTATTTCCTTTATTTCGGTTCAGGCATTAGTACAATAAGATTCAATCTTTTATAGTACAACAATGATAAAAGTAAAGATAATACTTATTTATTTATATATTGAATATTAAGATTCTAAATTATATACAAACGCATATGATACATTCAATTAAACAGAGANGTGTAATGTAAAGTTATAGCTCATTACATTTTTTTTACCAGAGATAGTCAAAGTTGGGGCAGAAAATATCAAAAAGTTAAAAATCGCAATATAGTCCTAATTTTATAAAGGTTCCTTAATATATTTTAACTACATTGCATTTGAGTATGGAAAAGCAACTATCTGAAAGTATTTTCATTTATTTCCTTTATTTCGGTTCAGGCATTAGTACAATAAGATTCAATCTTTTATAGTACAACAATGATAAAAGTAAAGATAATACTTATTTATTTATATATTGAATATTAAGATTCTAAATTATATACAAACGCATATGATACATTCAATTAAACAGAGATAACACGGATACATAAAACCTGTAACATAAATACAAACATTATGGTATGTTGACAAGGCTCAAAAAATCACTGAATTATATATTATTGCAAATATGTAGATGGTTTATCAATTTTTAGAGAAATAATTATAAAGAGTATTTTTGAAGTTGCTTCTGTTAATTTTGCTCCTAATGGTAGCAGGTATAGAGTTCCAAATTCAAATAAAAGCATTGATGAAAAACAGTCTTGTGGAGCTCATAAGTTTGAAGACAGGAACAATTAGATCATAAGAACGCTCAGATTTTGGAAAAATCAGTTTTTCATAAAGGTAATGTAGTTCTTTTGAACTCAACAGTTTAAAAAGAAAAATAGAGTTTCTGGCTTTTAAATAATCAGAAATTTCACATCCTAGTAAACTAGACCTCCAGGCCGATATATGATCAAATTTCCGTATTCCTTGGACATAGCGCGTAACATTATTAAATAAGGTGTCAATTTTATGAGAAGACCTGGAGTCGAGCTTGCTGTATACCAACTCAGAATAGGTAATAATAGGCAAAATTAATTGACGCGCAAGCTTTTGTTTGATAAGAGTTGAAGTAAACGGTGCAGATTGATTTAAATTTCTTAGAGTTCAATATACTTTGCCCACGACGGAGTTAATGTGGCCGACACAGGTGGGGTTAGAATTAATAACAGAACCCAGATTGGTTATTTTTTCGACTAATACAAGCGAAGTCGTACCGAGACAAACTTGTGGAATGTAGCTAAAACTGACTTTCTTCTTGTAGACGGGTAGAACATACGACTTCCTGGAATGGACCAGATAAGTATATCTGGAGATCATCTGCATATGCATGAGCATTTACATATCGGAAAGTCAAGAAAATATCATTGACGAAAGCGCTAAATAGCAACGGACTCAAAATGGACCCTTGGGGAACGCCACAGATCACAGACTTTTTCTGTGAGGATACTGAGCCAATCTTCATACGCTGAGTTCCGCCTGATAAATAACTTTTCATGAGGGACAGTGTATTTTTGCCAAAGCCGAAGTAGTAAGTGAGCTTTGAGCAGAGCAGTGTATGATAAACGGTGTCAAGTGAGAAGTAAACACAGTAGGGATAATTCACCTTTGTCATAAGAAATTCGTAAGTTGTCTAAAATTTTAACCATTTCTGTTACGGTTGAAAATTCAAACGGTACGCCCAGGTATGAAGCGGAAGTCCACGGAACAAATTGAGACAAGCCACCATAGCACTAGAAATAAACACATCATTCGGACTATCAACATTCAACATACATTCAGTTTTTTCATTAGCTTGTATTCGAAGGTTTTTAATATTACGCCTTAGGGTGCCCGAGGGAAGAGATCTAGAATCTAGCTTGGCTGCAAAGGATCTTTGCTTTTCAGCTCTAACAATTGCAGTGGCTTTATTTCTTGCCACGCGAAAAGAGTCCCAGTTAGCTTTTGAGCGATTTTGCTTCCAAAGGCGATAAGCTTTTGTTCGCGCTACTATAGCTTCCCTGAATTTGGTGTTAAACCAAGGACAAGGTGATGTCCTTACAGAGCCAAAATACCAACATTCAGTCCAAACAACACTTTCTGGTTCCAAACGCAGTGCATTTAGGTCGATTGAGCGAAAGTCCTTGAAGGTATACACTTTTCCACTGCAAGAATCACTAAAGTGAATTTCAAAAGAGCAAAAAATTAAATCATGGTCAGAAACAAATGAAATTTGGTCATATTTTAACACAGAAGAACGATCGGAAATGACAAAATAATCAAGAAGACAAGGATTACAATTATTACAGAATCTAGTAGGTGCTGAAGAATTAACGATATAGAGACCAAGATTTGAGACATCATCCGAGAAGGAGGAACATATTTTATCACGGACAAGAATATTGATATTAAAATCACCACAAAGTATAACATTGTCATAGTCAATAAGCATCGTAGATAGTTTCTCAAATAAAGGACTTGTACAAGAGGAGGATCTATTAGGATTATACACACAAGAACTTTTTTTATCCCAGCGATCGGACAACTCAACAAATAAAAACTCAATTTCCTCAGTACTTGATTCGCAAACAAGCTTCATGTTTATGTAGTTCTTGCAGTAAATTGCAACACCGTCACCTCTTTTGCCAATTCGATCATTTCGCATAAGCTTGTAATTTCTTATGCTAAAGTGAACATCACTAACATCCTTAGGGAACCAAGTTTCTGACACGCATATAACATCAACATATTAAAACACATACTTAAGCTTAGAGTAAAGAAACAAGATATAAAATAAATTAAAATAAACGTAGACAGTTAGCACAAATTATGCAGATCAGTGCGCGTATCAATTTTCTGCGCAGGTAAATTTTTGTCAACTTTGACATATCCAGCGCCGCGCAGCGTAAATACTGATGCCAGCTTCCCCTCTCTCCATAATGATATAGCCTCCTGCAATGTGTTCCTGGTATCGGCAGCCAAGCTCTCAAATAGTGAAAATTTTCCCTCAAGGCCAGCAGCAGTAAGAGAAATTATAGACCTAGTTCGCTTTCTGTAGTCACTAAAAGCACGAAGAGTTCGGTTGCGATCAAGCGGGGAAACAAATTTTATCACAACTGCGCTGTTAGGGTTGTTTTTGGACGGCTTAGTGCGGAAAATATCCCGTACTTAGGGAACAAGAAAATCGATGGATAGACATTATGTATGTATGATTAAATACGCTCTTCAAATTTTCTCCCACAGTATATGGAATGCCAAATACAATAGAATCAGCAGCGATATCGGGAGCGAATTTATTGTTTTCCGCCTTTTAATTTCAGCTTTCAGTCGCTGCACTTCAGTTTCAAAACTCTGTTGTTTAGCTTCCAAAGCTGCAATCCGCTCAGCAGATTCTATTATTTTTGAAAGAGCACAGCAACTTCTTACTCAGTGCCCTCTCAACCTCCGGTACCTCAAATAAAATACTATCGAAGAGAGACTCTAGCTTGTCGGACTGCCGCTGTACTATTTCTTCAAGCTCACGAATTGCTCTTAATATTGATGGAAGAGCAGCGCTCTCGTCTAGTTTTATAGTTTTGGATGCAGGAGAACTTTTTCTTAAGCGTCTTTTAGCGCCAGCAGATGGGGTGGACGGCATACCTTCAAGTTTGAGTTTACACCAATAGAGCAGAAAGAATAATTAATTAAGCGTAGGCACAAAATCTTAGTTCAGATGAGCTTTTGTTCAGCAACAGGTAATCCGTCAGCTCGCTAACGACCGAAAAACACCAAATTATTTATTTAATAATACGAAATTCCACGAATGTTTAAAGCGAAACTGGAGCTCAAACAAAACACGTCTTAACTCACATAAAAAATTTACTAAGTATAGCCTTGTTTGTAGATGCAGTTAAAGAAAATACATGAAAAGGCATGATTTTTCTTTAATTCACAAAAATATAAATATTTCAAAAACGGTGACGCTTTTACCTGAAAAATTTTTGCTTATCAGGGAGCTCACCACCCCACCTGCATTCTCATCAAGTTTGGCAGGTTACTTCTGGGACAACCTGTATACATACATTCTGAAACATATACAGTGACTCAAATTAAGTTGAATTTATAATTAAATTTATTTAAATGCACTTACATATATACATACATTCCAAAACACATACAGTGACTCAAACAAATGACCACGTGTTGATTTTCTTCAAATATTCGTAGTGTTTTTCGAGACAATTGTTTTTTTGTTATTTTTATGTAAAAATAGCATCGAAGCTTTAACCAAAACCGTGTAAATCACAGTTTCTAACTTTATATAAAACTTAGGAAAATTCAACAAATTTTCATCGAAATTTAAATTTTTTAGAAGATTTTTGGGTATGCAGTTGAATAACCCATACAATTTTAGTCTAATGAAGTGCAAGTTTCAAACGGCAAAAAAATTGCGTTGATTTTTGAGAATTTTTTTTTAGGCTACTTCAACTACTTTCAACATAAAAAGCCCAATTTACAAAAATTTGCATTGATATTTTGAAATTTTGTTGCTGAGGGTCTTTCGCGTTTTATTTCATAGGAAATTAATACTTATATGAAAAAAAGTGCAAAAGTCCGTCACCAAAAAAAATTCTCAAAAATCAACGCGATTTTTTAGCCGTTTGAAACTTGCACTTCATTAGACTAAAGTTGTGTGGGCTAAAAAACTGCATACCCAAAAATTTTGATGAAAATTTGTTGAATTTTCCTACCGTCGCTATACTTACCCTATGTACATACTTATTTTTCTATAGCTTCTCCTTCCTGTTTTCTTAATATGAGCCGTTAGTTAGTATTACACATAATCAGGCCACTAGTTAAGGATAGGTATAAGAAGAGAAAATGAATTATAATAAATCACTTTTGTTAGTAACACTGATCCGTGCGGTTAAACAATTATTTGAGCTCGAGAGCAGGCAACTTCGTCGCGTTATTTGCAGTGACTTAGTACTCCCGCTTAAATTAACAATAAACCTCTTTTCTGTAAAGAGATATTGACTTCGCCACAAAACAGTGACGAATTTTCATGGCGCTCGAGAAGGGACTTAGTGCGAAGTGTGTTTAAATATATGTACATAAACATTTCTGCCTTTTCTTGAAAAAACAATCAGTTTAAACTGAATAACAATAAGTACTGAAGTAAACACTAACAGCCGCACTCAGAGTCGTTTAATGATTACTTAAGGTGTCCCTCAGTAAAGATTTGAAAAAGTTCCCTCTCAGAGTCAGTTAATGATTCGTGAACGGCATTTAATGAACATTAAAGTTATCAAACAAACATCTCTACTTAACTTTTTAAAGAATGATTTTGAAATTTTTTGTTTGGTTTCAATAAATTTCAATTTCGATAACGTTGCTGTAATAGTAGCAATGGCCTAGTGAGCAGAGCACTTTCGTGCTATTCAGGAGATCCGAGTAAAATTCTCGGCAAGGAATTCTTTTTACTATAATTTTTTTAAGATATATTGCCGAAAAAAACTCATATTTTTTATTTTACTTAACGCTTGGAAATTTTTTTAATTCATCTTTTTTCTTTTACTTTCAGCTTCTCGCATTTTTAGTTTTTCCGGTTTTAAAAAGATATTTTTCATTTCGTTTAGTTTTTAGAAAACTTATTGCTAAACGATAAATATAATAACACTATTAGCACATCTTTCAATTACTCATTCGAAATACAGAAAAGAGCTTTCAAGATAGTTGCCGAAATATAAAGCCTTTTGTCTCTCGAAAGACTGAGGTGAGTCAAAAGTCAGATACCAGAATTAAATTTAAAAAAATTTGTTTCCTATAAATCTATAAATCAAAAGAAGATTAGATCAATAAAGCAAAAAAATTCAATAAAGATAGTTTGTAAAAATTACACAAAAAAAAAGGAAAAAGGAAATTTTCCTGCCCTAGGACTCGAACTCGGATCTCTTGAATGGCATGCCAGTGCTCTGCTCGCTCAGCCATTGCGTCGGTTGACCCAGTGCGCGCAAAATGATATAAATACTTGTTTTTATATTTTATTTCAAACTGAACGAAAAAAGTGAGTGATGCCACAAAAATGAAGGGCCGCAACTGGGGCCATAATTAAATTTTTTATTTCATAATTTTTAACTCTGAGAGCATGATTCAATAATACAAGGTTGTGTAATTTGTGTCAGCTAAAATTTGACACTCCTTTATCTAGATTTGTATTTTGGAAGTAGGAGAAAGGGGAAGAATGTGATCGCATTTTGCGAAAACGGTAGTAGAATGGTACTACAAAAAGTACCCAAAGTATACAATTAGAAGTAAAATGTGTATTATTAATTCTATGCGAATTTTCAATATATTTGGTGTTTTAATGGAAATACTAAACAATACATAAAAATATGCATTTTTGATTTAAGTTATTCGTCATTTCCGGGAACAAATCTAGAATACCGACCGTTGAACTATGCAAAAACGAAAAATGCAGATCAATAGAACTTTTTATGCTCATTTCAACCATGCCAAAATGATTTGGCGTAAGTAAAAATGAAGAGGTTCTAGAATATCTTATAAACTTTATAACCGATTAAAAAGCTAATGACGTCACCATAAAGGTAATTAATTTGTTATTCAGCTGATGTACATAATTTATAGCTTTTTGTATTTTTAAACCAAAACCACTAAAAAACGAACAAATATTATTTTTTCATGAAATAACCTTTTTTGAAAAAGCTGCATAATTAATGGTAAAGAATTTTATATTAGTTAGAAAGTACAAGTTATTATCTTTAATTCGATATTACATAATTTATCATGATCTACTTTTTGGTTTCAACAATTTAGTGATAATAAAAAATACAAATAAACCTCTTATATCTTCTTGTTTTTACCTACGCCAAATAAATTTGGTATCGTTGAAATCAGCGTAAAACGTTCTATCAATCGGCATTTTTGGTTATTTTATAGCTAAACGGTCGCTATTCTACACTTGTCCTAGAAAATTACGCAAACGAAGGGGACGCCAACGCATATTTAGTATGAAGAATTTTTGGTTTTACTACTAATATCACTACAAACTATAGAGTAAGCAACATTCTGCACAAGTAAAGGAGCCGATTTTATGTGTGGGAGCGAGAAGCCTGTTTTATTACAAAACCTTTCTATTATTGAATCATGCTCTGAGAGGAAACATTAATTTACAGATTTAACGAGCATTAGTTAAGTGCCCATTAGAGCTAATTTAAGGAGCGTTTCTAAGTGCGGCTGTAAATAATATACATAAATCAAAATACTCAACTGACTACATATAAAGAGTTGCCTGCGCGGTCAGTAGCATTCGTCGTCTCGCAAAACAAAGTTAACCACATATGTATAAATATATTGACACAGCAAATGAAAGTGGGCCTGAGTGCACGAAAATTTTCTAAAAACAAAAAAAACGAAAAATTCAATTTCTTACTATTTGAACGTGCACAAATTGTGGACTGATAATAAATTCCTACTGAAATTCCTTTGAAATTAATAAGTTTCAATTATTGGCATCTCTTGTATCAATTTCAATTGTGCTGCATGCAAGTACATATATACTGTACTAGCAGACCTGGCGAACTTCGTCCCGCACAAAATTTTTATATATTTTATTGAAACTTTTTGGTCCAACATTTTCACCAACAATTCACGTTTACGATTTTCACAGCAGCACATTTGTCTGCTAAGATTAAGGTTTGGTGGTCATTTGCCGCTTTAAATAACCTAAGGAGAGTGTTATATCCGTTCTTGAAATTCTCCAGTTGTGCGGCATTTCATAGCACGGTTATTCGCAAAGCGAAATAAATTTTTTCCTCTTCACTCCCTGGCGGCAACAATGACCCGGTTCTATAGTGAATGTCCTAGAAGCTTTACAGTATAGTAGGTGGCAATTTCAAAATGGGTGCGAATCATTGTTCTACAGAAATGCAATATACATATACTTATTTCAGACGAAATACCTTAAAAGTTTGAACGCATAATAATATTGGAAAATCACATCCATTGGGCCAATTGCAACGCAGGAGCGTTCGATATACTCAATGGTGCAACAGGTCGATTTAAACTGACCTTCACGGCCCCTTTTCTCACTTGGCTATTTTTAGTAATAGCTCGACTTCAGCACCACTTGGCAGCACGTTTTTGCAATAGTATTGCATACATATTTAAAACATTAGCCAAATCGGATCATAAATAAGATTTTTAGTAATAACTCAACTACAGCGCCAACTGTAGGATTAAATTGTGAAACTAAACCATCCAGAGACCCACTCAAATACACAAAAAGTTTCGTTAAAATCCGTACAACCATTTAGGAGGATTTCACTCACAAACACACCTACAGAAGAATAAAAAAATTCATTCAAAGATAGCTAAAGGTCGGTACGTTTGTAGGCCTCACACCCCTTTTCAAATAGCCCAAATTTTCTCCATGAGTATGGGCTTGATTTCAACTATATACATATCTCCATACGAAGTTCCAGTACTGTACCATGAATACTTTCAGAGATATGCAGTATAAAAATTCGATTTATATGGGAGGTGCCACGCCCCCCTTTCCAACAGCTGCCCTCTTTCTTCATGAGTATGCGATTGATTTCGTATATCTCCATACCAAGTTCCAGAACTCTACCATGAACACTTCCAAAGATAGGCAGTATGAAAAATTCGGTTTGTATGGAAGATGCCACGCCCCCTTTTCCAATAGTTCCAATTTTTCTCCAAGAGTATGCGATTTATTTCGTACATCTCCATACAAAACTCTAGAACTCTACCAAAAAATTTCCAGAGATAAGCAGTATGAAAAATTCGGTTTGTATGGGAGATGTCACACCCCTTTTTACAATAGCTAAATTTTTTATCCAAGGGTATGCGATTGATTTCGTATATCTCCATACCAATTTCCAAAACTATACCATGCACACTTTCAGAGATATGTAGCATGAGAAATTCGGTTTGTATGGGAAGTGCCACGCCCCCTTTACATATAGATTTTTTTCAGCCTAAAACCATCCTTGGGACACGTGCGGCAGGTGGCAGTTTCAAAAAAATCGGTTCAGCCGCTCTCGAGCCTTGCGAAAACTAACAAACGGCTTTCTAAATATATATTAGTTGAGATATATTATATATTATAATTATATTTTGACAGTATCCGTTGTTTCTGATTGGCGCAAAAAAATCTTGCCTAGTGACGAATTCGCCCCTTGATATGGTCGTTACTTAAAGCTATTTATATTCGAAATTGCATGAAAATTGGAAAACAGGAATCTATAAGCTTATCCAGGCAAAAAGCTACCTACGTACCGAATTTTAAGCAAATCGGACCATATATACGATTTCTTCGAACAGATCGGTCCCTGGACCACTTCTCGGACAAAATGGATCATATATGCTAATATATGCTAAAAAGCTACCTGCGCACCGAATTTTAAGCAAATCGGACCGTAAATTCGATTTTTTCGAATAGATCGGTCCCTGGACCACTTCCCGAAAAAAGTGGGTCACATATGCTAATATATGCTAAAAAGCTACTTAGGTACTAAATTTTAAGCAAATCGGACAATAATAAGATTTTTTCGAATAGACCGGTCCCTGGTCCACCTACACGTAAAAAAGTAAAATTTTTTTAGCCTAAAACATGGAGGTTACCGGAAGCTATTTGTATACAACGTTTCATGAAAATCGGACCAGCCGTTCCCGAGATTACCTGTTACAAAAAAATGGACTTCTCTTTATATAATTAGTATAGATATAGATAGATATAGATATAGAATAGATATAGATATGCTGCATCGCATATGTACATGCAAATATACATATACATACATACATACACATACTGCCTTTGAACTGAGCGATACAGTGGTACAAGAGGTAGAAGTGCGTGTGTTGTTATCAAATAATTTTGCGAGTAGGTACTATTTTCGTTTTATATTTTGTTGTAAATTTTCAAAATCCAAGCGTGATTTACGTAATACATACGATATTTTTCGCAAATTTAATTTTCGCCAATTTTCCACTGCAAATCTGTCGAGCTGTCAGAGGAGTCGTAGAAAAAATGCAAAAAAAATAGTTACAAGGAACTTTAATAAACCAACTATAGTGAGAATTCGTTTTGAAGTTTTCCTGACTCTGGTGAACATAAAAGAAACTGTGACTCGCAAATCAATAAATAAAATATAAACAAAATATAAATTTTGTTAATCACGAAAACTGAAAGAAATAATGGCGCCAAATACCAGGAAAAGCAAAAACCAGTATAATAAAGGAAGAGAAAAAGAAAAGAAAGAAATAAATAACAACAAGTGAAAGTGATGAAGAAGGAAGTGATTGTTCTAATTTAACAACGATAATCGAAAACATGCAAAAACAATTAAAAGTGCAAGAAAAAGCCATGCCCAAAATTAAAAGTTCTCAGCAACATATCAGCGATAGCTTTGATGCACTTAAGAGTAAGATAGCTAGACTCACGAAGGAGAATAAACAAATTAAAAAAGAACTGGCGGTGCTTATAGCTCAAAGCTCAGATATGAAAGTTAAAGTGAGAAGTGTTGAGAAACATTCTAGCACTAAAACAAAAAAAAAACATAAAGACGACTTAATCATCACTAATTTACCAAAAATTAAACAATCAAAATTGAAAGACGTAGTAATCAACATTGGGGAACAAGTTAACTCTAAAGTTCGTGTGAGTGAAATTTTGGACGTTTACCAAAACGAAAATAAAAAGTTCAAAATATATCCCCTAATTGTGAAAATGAACAAAGAGGAACTAAAAATCAAATGTATGGAATTCAGAAAGCGAGAAAAATAAATAGACACATATGACGAAGATATTGCGCAATACAAATATGAGAGGAAACAAACATTAATTTTCACCATTTGATGGAAAAGGAGCTTAGCGAACTGCTTAAGAAAACAAAGCAAGAAGCTAAGAAGATAATTACAAGTTTGTGTGGGTGAGGGACGCAAACATATTAGCCAGAAAAGAAGAAGGCAGTGCAGTGATCAGAATGGAATGTATGGAGAATCTAAAGAAGCTAAAATAGCCTAACATTTATACACATACATATATTAAGTTTAAAATTGTAGTAGCAGATTATAAGAGCTTTAATGAACGATTTAAACATTATAAATAATGCATATAGCAACAAATGTAAAATATAAATGCAATGAACTATTTGTTAATATCAATACTTATCTTAGTATATTGTACATAAATATACAAAGCATAAGAAACAAACTAAATGAACTCAATTGCATGGTTGGGGAAAATAGAAAGATGAATAAATTAATACATGTAACAGCATTAAGCGAAATTTGGATACACATCAATGAAAATATGTAAGTATTTTAATCTACCTCAGTACAGTGCCAATTTTGCGAACCGCGAAACTAATAGAGGAGGTGGCTGTTTCATTTTCGTGCATGAAAGTCTAGATTCCTCATTGGTTTCGTGCCTAGAATAAGGGAATAGTAGTTTTTTAACAATTAAGGTAATAAAAGTCAGTATACACATAAGCTACGTGTATAAGAATTGTGTTTCAGATACTGGATCGTTTATAAAGTTTTTTGAAAACGAAGTTCTGCAACATAAAAGCTCTATGGCAGTGGAGAATTTAAATTTAAATTTGCTAAGCAGTGGGGTATCGGGTTTCTGCTTGGAGCAAGCGTCTCGCTATATAAACGTGTATTTGGTTGCGAAACCACCCCCATCCCAGCAATGGGTTGTGCGCTGGGTTTGGGACCCGCCACGTAAAAACCACTTCCAGTGAAGAAGCAAGGCAAAGCCTCGGATGAGACCCCACTTATGATGACGATCACGGCAAACGTTTGAAGGACTACGATTTGAGGGCAGGCACCTGGAATGTCCGGACTCTTAATGGGGAAGGTGCCCGGCTGGTTTATGTCTTCGTAAGGACAAAAGCTGACATCACCGCCATCCAAGAAATGCGTTGGACTGGGCAAGGCAAGCAATGTCCAGGGCCTTGCGACGTCTACTACGTCTGCTATGTAAAGGAGCGCAAATTCGGAGTTGGATTTGTGGTGGGAGAGAGACTCCGTCGCCGAGTACTGTCGTTCACCCCGGTGGACGAGCGTCTAGCCACAATCCGCATCAAAGCGAGATTCTTCAACATCTCGCTCATCTGCGCCCATGCCCCGACGGGAGCGAAGGATGAGGTATCCAAGGATCTCTTCTATGAGCGCTGCCCCCGTCATAATATCAAAATCGTGCTTGGTGAGCTCAATTCTCGGCAAGGAATTCTTTTTGAAATAAACAGAGTACGAGTTCTTGTATTTTTTCTGCACCGAAGAAATGTCTTTGGCTTCTGCCTTATCTGAAATTAAATATTCCTCATATGCTACTTTAACCTTTCGCCACATTGCTTTAAGTTCTTCTTGCTGGATCGCGAGAATATATTTTGTATGCTCTGTCTGGGGCACGCTATTGTAATCTGATTCAAACTCAGTTACTGCGTCCGCCAGCCGAATATATGTATCCATGTTTGTTTAATTTATTTAAAGAGAACCCAAGACGAAACTATCTTTTCGAAAGTTCCAAGCAAAGCAAAAACCACCACAATATAAGAAACTCAACACAAGAATTTAAGTTCAATTGTTCAACTCCTTTATTTTTTTGTTAAAAAAGGATGTATGTATATGCACATCAATTCCTATATTTACAGGTAATTAACTCGCCGCCCAACTTGCACCAATGTTCAATTTGACTATATGTATATATGTATGCGCTATGTGTACGTAATGTGTAACTCCGATGTGCAATGATGATTAAATGAGCGGCTGGTGATTTTGTGGAAGCAGTATATCAGCGCTAAAGTGACTATAATGTGCAGACCAAAAGTGATTGCAAAAGATGATAAACCAAGAGTGTTAAACCAAAGTGCAATCCCGAGTGAGGTTAGATCTCCTCCCGCACTAAGTGAAGTGTTGTTAGTGTAAGTGGTTGCAGAAATTAAATATACGTGCCACCAGAAGGCTGTGAAAATTGTGAAATCGACCAAGTGTGCGAATTAATTCAATCTGTGCTTTTCAGATATGGCACACGGACTAAGAAAATTTAACTAAAATGTGTGCCGTTGTCACATACACTAACCAAAACTTCCGTGGGCTTTCTCAAAATGGCCGCAGCGCGCACTTGTGTTTGGGTTATATGCACTATATTCATGGACTGTTGAATCGCGATTCGGACTATTAATGCAACAATAGTGAACGTTGTTCCACAAAATCACTCGCAGCTATTATGTTCTTATTGCGAAATAATCTTAATTTTTTTTTTTTTTGTCTGGTTAATTTGCTCCCGGCGGAGATGGACCATGTGCAACGCTGCAACGACTGCGTACTTGATAGCTCAATGGTTCGCAGTTTGTTGCACCGATGTTGTTTTAGAGATATGGTGAAAATAAATAAAGACGGGAATTAGCCTTCCGTATAAATTGTAATTCTTTTATTACAAAGTATGTATATATATATTTTGCTATGTATGCACAAATATCGGATTGGAAAATTGACTTTTACCTCAATCGCTTATGACGTCGGGAAAAGAAGTCGTCCAGAAAAGAAGTGACCGATCTCCTTTTTACGCAATTAAGTTCAACCTCCAAGCAGTAAAACTGTTTGGAGGGGTAACTTAACGAAAGTTAATTTGGCGGGAAGTATTACTAAAGGCCAACATTGTGGGTTATTAATACATGCAAATGTAGGCTGACTTCCAAAACGTCAATTGCATTGCATACGTACAAAGTTTAATGTTCCATAACGCCGAACTACAATTGGTTGACAATGTACACTTTTCCAAAACCCTCCGAAAAGTTATCGAAACGCATTGCTAGCGCAATCAGCGCATCAGAAACAAAGTTGATGCTTCGTTTGTTATTGGTTACCATTGGTGTTTTAAAAATGCAAAATTCCGAAATGGTGGTTATTGTTTTATTAAATATTCCAAATATGCAATGTATATGGTTGCAATGTTTCGCTACTCTGCATATGCAAAGAGTTTAAATACCGCAGTAGAACAGTATCCAAACATTGTATTGGTACGTTTTGGAAGTCAGCCGTATACATGCATGTGTGTATAAATGAACATTAGGGTGGTACACCTGTTGCATTATTTTGAGTTTAGGGTGGAGGCCTAAACACCGGTATTTAATCAATAAGCGGTTATCTAAAAAAAACATGCTTTAATTAATAATCATTATGAATATTAATCACACATGGTATAATTTCGAGTACGTTCTCGCTTTAACGGTTTACAATATACCCAAATAAAAGTTATAATATTTTGTGTACTCTGTTGTATTAAAATGTCGAAATCATATAAAACAGGGCATGAGTAAATCGTTTTGTACTTGGTACAAGTCTGGTTATTTTCGAACTAGTTCGGTTTTAGTTAGGAAATTCTAGTTGTAAACTTGTATTTTTCCTGACTAGTTTGGGTTTTCACTGCAGGGTATATAAGCACGCTTTAGGATCTTGAAATAGACTTAGAGCACACCACAAACTAACTAGACTACAGGTGATTGTAAGTAGTCCAAAGTTTTGTGCAAGCACATGTAAAATTATATTTACATTTAACATTGAATGTCCTAGGCTCGGACCAATTGTCCGCTTCTGCATTATATTGTAACCAATTTTAAATAAAAATAAATAAATAAAATAAAACTTTTACCAGATGCGATTCAAACCGGGGTTCTAAGATTTTCTATGTGGATACTCTCTGTGCATGCCAACGAAGCACATAAAAATTCGATGACTATGTGCCTACATATCAGTAAATCGTTAATTCTACCCGTTGTCCGCTACTGCGTGACCATGAACCAATTTTAGACCAAAACTCATACCTTATGCATTATATAAATTAGATAAAAAACTACTATACTTACGACTATATTTTTCAAGCAATTAGGCCAATCTTTCCTTCAGGACAAATGCTCCGCGAACACTATGATAGAATTTGGTACCAGAGACTGGCGTGCGTTGAACGCCAACTATTGCATACTCAATCAATACTGCTGCTTTGTATGACTGAGCAGCGCGTTGACTTAGTAGTATCGATACCTAAAAGACATCAGAGGATGACTGAACACCAGCGCATAGCGCGCTGTCTTGCAAATACAGCCACCACAAGTGAACGATACTTATAACAGCAAACCAGTATTCCGAATGCTCGTTCACGAAACTAGCAAACGCGGCATTTGTACGGTTGCCGAAAACATGAGAGCTCATTTGGACGGTTGGCGAAACAAGACGCCGCAGTTCATTTGTTGCAGAGGTCGTTTGACTTGTTGCTTAAAGTCCCCTGACTTGTTGCTGAAAGCCATTTGATTTGTTGCAGAAAGCACGACGAATGTAGTAAAGGGTAATTTATCGTCCCGTGTGTATGTATGTATTTATAGCGCGTCTACCATTCAATTTCTTTACTCACTGCTGGCGCCAAGAGCGTGTTGGCAGGCTAGTTGTGAGGAATGTGCATGCGTACTTATGTATGTATGTATGTATGTACATATCAATGCTTCATTTCAATCAAGAAAATGTCAATGAATTCTTTTTGAAATACAGTATCATGACTTCGGCAACGTTTGATGCCTTCAGCAACAAATCAAATGGCTTCCAGCAACAAGTCAAACGACTTCTGCAACAAATGAACTGCGGCGTCTTGTTTCGCCAACCGTCCAAATGAGCTATCACGCTTTGGGTAACCGTCCAAATGAAGTATCGTGCTTTCGGCAGTCAATCAAACACGGCGGCTGCTGGTTTCGTGCACGTTCACTCGGAATACTAGTTTGCCGAATTCAGCATCAGTATGAGCTGTTATAAGTATCGTTCACTTGCGGTGGCTGTATTTGCAAGCACTGCACGCTATGCGCTGGTGTTCGTTCATCCCCCGTTTTTAATGTGAGCAGGCTTAAAGTCACAAAACAGCATCGTTTGCCAATCTCTGTTTGGTACATGCATAACAAAAGGTTATTTTCTTTGTTTACATTTTTTGACATTACAGTTAGTTATGACGGAGCTCGAATGAGTAGCCACTTCTACTTTGTTGAATATGCCTTGGCAGGGAGTCGTTCGCCCCCTTCAGAGCCCGCTAGCCACGCGGTATCGTAAGTGGGCAGGAGAGCTCAGATGCTTGTCCACTGAGACCCTGCCAAAAAAGGGTCTAGCCCATAATGGTTTCGGAGTGTTGCATTAGGGGTATATGTATTTATGTTTATATATATGTACCTATGTTCAGTTGTATGATGCATACTCGGTTGATGTTGGATATGTTCTTGTAGTGTAAAAAAAACCTACGCTACAGTCGTAACTCCTATTCCTCTTCCAACTTTTTCAATTATTACACTTTTTTCCTTTAGCGATAATACTTTTCCAATGTTTTTACCCATTTTTGCGGTAACGTGTTGCACTTTAAGCTAATAATATCAAACTATTTTATATTTCTTTTGATGTGTGACCCACAATTTTGATATACACAGAGCAACTAGTGCTAACTGCTAGTTTTCTTGCTGCATCTCTACGTATTTTGTTTGGCTTTCAGTGTGACCGTTTTGATCAAGTGGATCAAAAGTGATACATTTTTCATTGAATTTCGGTGGGATACTTCCTTTTAAAATTTGATACTTTTCCAATCGTATAAAATAATATCCGTAGAAGTCGAAAAACTTCCCGGAGATGTTTACAATTTCTGCGCACATAGTGCTAAAAGGGTGGATGAATTTGCCTATTTTCAAAACTACGTTGGTGTTAAAAATCCTAAAATTTGTTGAGTATCAAACGTTCGCTGGTTATCGTAGAAGCAAGCTGTTGATCGTTCACTGTCACAGTGGAGCGCGTTGTTTCGATGACGGTGTGAACCTAGCGCGAGCTCTTGCCGAAAAAAATTGACTCCGCACTAATAAAAATTTATTATTTATTTTTGTCAAATATATTGGATATTGTCAATCGAATGAACATAGAATTTCAAAGTGAATCATACAGATTACATAATTGCTAAACAATTTTGACAGTAACTATAAACTTACTAATATTGTAAACTATATGCCAAGTAACCCAGCTGATATAGGCGTTTGTAACCCAGATAATCATTTACCTATTAAAGAAGTATATATTACTTATGCCGCAGAGACGTACATATATGTATATCAATAGCATATTTAAGAAAATACCAAATTAAAAAAAACAATCAGCAATGTTATATAGAACTTCGTTTGAAAATAAAAAATAAATTTAATTTTAACAGCGAAAATTTAAAAAGCCTTGCATGTATTGATCCATTGTCATATAAAGAAAGCGCTCATTCGTCCTTTTTAACAGATTATATATAAGATATTTTTGCAGTTTTTATTATACTAATACCCAGTTGAACTCATACATGTAAGACATTTTCTTTATTATTATTATACTAGTACCAAGTACAACTGAGACATGTACCTTTTTTGCAATCAATAAATGTTAAATTGTTCTGGAAAATGGTTTTTCATAAAAATTATTGGTTTATTACATATTGATACTTTGATGCTCAAAATAAAATAAAGTGATACATACTGATACATTAACAGGTCTATTCTGCACGTCACAGAAGATTTTGTGACCGGAAAATTTTATTACCAAAAAATGTCACCACTTCTTGTCACCGCTATTCTAGGTACGTTGGTAATGCAGTGAAACTATTCAGCAACTCAGCTATGAAAATTTGTGGAAATTCCTGTATTGCATATTTCACGGGGCAATATTTTGTTACCAGCTTAAGAGATGGTAACCAAATTTACTGGTTACAAGAGAGCACAGAATGCGAAAAAGGTTTACAAATTGACAGACACTTTAATTACCGGTTATAAAATTTATGTTACCAGCGCAGAATATACCTGTTAAAGTCTCTCCTCTGCTACAATTTCTCACAAGCCCGCGGTCACACTGTTGGCTAGTGCGGTTTGTTTGAGCTTATCGCATTCTGTTTTTATTTAATTTTCCATTGTAGTAGTGGTACGTTATATCCAAGGTTTCAGTGTTCGCTATATATAGTGTACAATGGAAAAAAATTGTTCGTTATATGCAAGTGTTCGCTATATGGAGTGTACAGATTCGATTGTATGTACAAAAAGACAGTCGGCAAATTAATGTCACTACGGTCTAGCGAACACGGTGCGGCGGTAAACTTGTATACATACGTTCGAAAATAAATTAAATAATAATAACAAACGGAAAGCTATGAATATGAGAAAATTAAAAATCAACAAATGCAGAAAAGTGAAAAAGTTCCTGCTGGAAGAAGAACTAAAAAAAGTGAAAGAAAAACAGCGATAAAAGCACACCAGTGGCACATGAGGGTGTGCTTAAGCAACAGAAAAAAATCACAATAACACAAAAAAGATTTTCGGTCAAAAAACGCTGTGAATCAAAACAATAGCAAGACTTAAAGTTAAACATAAAGCTCGAAAAGGGCAATGTCAAACAAAAGAACCAATTAAAAGTGAAAAAATTACGACGATAGCAGTTGCACCTACCTGCGCCACCCTCTTACTAAATTTTAGCAGTGAAACCCGCCTCACCGCCCCCACTTATAGAAGCTATTTCTCTGACGCTACCACCAATACCTGCACCCCTGCTTTTTGCAAAAGGGAAAAAAGTACGGCGGTATCAGTAAATTTTTTACTGGGTCTGCAACAGCAGCAACACAAAAATCAGGAAAATTTACAGCAATAACACAAGCACACATACACCAGGATAAAGGTAAATATACAGTCCCGCAATAAACAGGTGGTATACAAAACCGATGGCTAAAGTAAGCCATAGCCACGCTCTTCCCTATGTTATATACATCCATTCATGTGTGTACATACGTATGGCTTAGCCCAGCGTATTCATAATAGCAAACTAAATTAGTTCCAAATTACGGCTAAACTAATTCCCATATACGGTAGATGGAAATCCTCTAGTTTCCACATACACAGGGTCATCCAAAAAAAAAGCGAAACTGTAATTAAATATATCTCGCTCGCTATTTAAAATCTCGCTGGGTACACAGTTCCGCGCACGGATTTATGTCCAATAAACCTGTCGGGTCACCGATAAAATAACCGTTGGAACTCATCTCTTATATACATACATATGTATTAGAGTGGTTCAAAAAAATTTTTTTTTGGAAATTCATAAACGCTACCTCAAATTATTTTTATTTGTGATAAAAAAAGAGACACGTATATTTTTGTTTTGAAAAAAAAAAAAATCTTAGAGGTCGCGCTGGTCGGTTTTTTATAAAAACGCTGATGTCGTAAATTTTTTTATTTTCTTGACATGTTAAAATGCAGATAAAAATGTGGTTTTACATATAATTACTCTGGTATTATTGGGGAACTTTCCCTTAATTACACACCTGTCTTGGACAGTTAGAATGGGTCTAGTTCCCGAAAATATGCTCTCGAAAAGAGACTAGTAAAATTAAAACGTTGATACTGAACGATTTACGCATTGTCATGGGTTGGAACTTGTTACCAGGGGGTTTCAAACAAATCCAATCTTTTTTTTTTAATTGGTCGCCTTCTACCTTTAAAAAAGTCATTATAGCATTTACATTTTTTTTTAAGATTAAAAAATATACACATGCCCATGCGGCTTATAGAAGCGCAGGGACCTCTTGCCAAATTGGTGTTGGAAAAATTCAAAGCCGTTTTCTTGGAGACAATAAGGGGTGTGGATAAAATTGTAAAGGGCGAGGAAAACGCCCTTATTCGTGATAATATGAACATTTCAAACGTTCCATATTTAAATTGGGCTCCACTTGTATCAACTTACGTCGAGCGCACATTTAGTACATTCAAGGCTTTTCTTCGCGAAAATCGAATGAAAATGCTGCCAGAAAACTTCAAAATGCATCTTGTGGTTCAACTATACAGATTAAAGTTTTATGAGTTAGAAACTCGAAAGGATAAAATAGTCAAAGATTCAAAGTACAAATTTTTCATATCATGAAACTAGTTCGTAGTTTTTCTCTTTTTACTTGTAATATAAAAATTTCTAAAATAAATGTATTTTTTGACTGATCTTCGTATTTTCTGTCTTTTTTTTAGTGCCTTATTTTGTTTTTTTGCAATACCTAGTGCCTTTTCGCTGTTTTGTTTTGCCTTTTTTGCAATACCTAGTGCCTTTTGCGCTATTTTATTTTGCCTTTTCCAGCCTGTTTCGTTATTTTATTTTGCCTTTTTTATAGGTTTTTAGGTTCTAAAAATCCGTTCCCTGGTAATCAGCAACCCCAGAAACCTACTGGAAAT
This sequence comes from Rhagoletis zephyria, assembly GCF_001687245.7. Classification (NCBI taxonomy): domain Eukaryota; kingdom Metazoa; phylum Arthropoda; class Insecta; order Diptera; family Tephritidae; genus Rhagoletis; species Rhagoletis zephyria. The sequence continues at coordinate 37,430 of NW_016161286.1, forward strand.
GTGTTTTAACCCTTGACAATGTTTAAAACGTTCAGTATCAACGTTTTAATTTTAGTACTTTTTTTAATTTGATCGCCATATTGGATCCGCCATTTTCACTTAAAAAAAAATTACTTCAGATTCGTAATCGGCACTACAAAAACTCTCGAGTGCCGGGTTTCAAACAAATCCAATCATTTTTTTTTAAATGGACCGCCATTTTGGATCCGCCATTTTGAATTTCGAAAAACTGACTTCAGGTCCCTAATTAGCTACCCCAGAAACCCCCTGGTAACAAGTTCCAACCCATTACAATGCGTAAATCGTTCAGTATCAACGTTTTAATTTTACTAGTGTCTTTTCGAGAACATATTTTCGGGAACTAGACCCATTCTAATTGTCCAAGACAGGTGTGTAATTAAGGGAAAGTTCCCCAATAATACCAGAGTAATAATAATAATAATAGATCGGCGCTTACACATATGTTAGTGTTTGGCCGAGCTTCTCCTCCGGTTTGTGGCGTGCGCCACAGTTTTACGCCGACTCCGAACGGCGATTGTATTTTTATGAGAAGCTGTTTTTCATGGCAGAAATACACTCGGAGGTTTGCCATTGCCTGCCGAGGGACGACCGCTGTTAAGAGAAAACCTTTTTTCTATATTTTTTGCGATATTGCTTTGACCAGGGTTTGAACCCAGGTGCTGCGGAGTGGAAGCGCGCACTGCCTACCACCACACCACAGCGGCCGACAATAATACCAGAGTAATTATATGTAAAACCACATTTTTAGCTGCATTTTAACATGTCAAGAAAATAAAAAAATTGATAACATCAACGTTTTTATAAAAAACCGACCAGCACGACCTCTAAGAAAACTTTTTTTTTTCAAAATAAAAAAATACGTGTCTCTTTTTTTATCACAAATAACAATATTCTGATGTAGCGTTTATGAATTTCCAAACAGAGTTTTTTATGACCCACTCTAATATGTATGTACATTAGGCTGGTCCAAAAAAATAAAGTCGGAGTTTTAATGCCGGCACACCCTAGGATTGATCTATATCGAAAAAATATACCCCTATTTTTTTTTTTTTTTAAATATTTAGGGAGTGCTCAAAGCGCTAAAATTTTTCCATTTTTTTATATGGAGGAAAAACAATTTTTCGTAGAAATGGTATAAAACTCTTGAAAATCAATATTTTTCGCCCGGAAAGCTGTGGTTCTCTTCAGGAGACTTCCAGTATTAATATCNAATTGTTCGTAGAAATGGTATAAAACTCTCGAAAATCAATATTTTTCGACCGGAAAACTGTGGTTCTCTTCAGGAGACTTCCAGTATTAATATCCAATTGTTTATTTAACCATTTTTTATGATTAAAGATTTTTTATTGGTCCCCCCATTGCATTTTCCAAGGGCTTTGGAGGACCTATAAAATATAGTTAGCATGAAAAAATTGTTAAAGAAACAACTAAACTAAACTAAAGTTTTTCTATCGAAAAATATTGATTTTCAAGAATTCTACACTACTTCTACGAAAAGATGTTTTTTCTCCATATAAAATACATGGAAAACTTTGAGCGCTTTGAGCACTACCTAAATTTTTTTTTATTTCAAAATAAAAAAAATTTGGGTATATTTTTTTCGGTATATAACAATCCTAGGGGGTGGCGGCATTAAAAATCCGACCTTATTTTTTTTACATACATTTTTGCACCACTTTAATGCCCATATATGCACAATCGTCTCTTCTAGTTGCCCTTTGCGAAATTTCAAACTCACAACATATGAAATTAAGTATACTAGTGTTCGCCCAGCGGTTGAAATTCAACCGCTAAAATTAAGGATAGTTTATGTGAGTTGAGTTGAGCTGAAATAAAATTTGTTGGAATGGGTTAAGTGGAGGGGAGTTTAGCTTATTACTTAGCATAACATAACATAGAATAGCATTAGATTCAATAACATAACATATGTAGCATAACACATCACTATATAACATCGCACATTCTTCAGTTGTATTTCCTTTTTATCCCTATCACTTTCTTCCTCTCTATCTTTGTCTCTATCGCTTTTAATGTTTATGTTTATGTTTAGCTACACCTTCATATTCATGTTCATGTTCATGTTCATGTTCATGTTCATGTTCAAGTTCATGTTCATGTTCATTTTCATGTTCATTTTCATGTTCATGTTTATGTTCATGTTCATGTTCATGTTCATGTTCATGTTCATGTTCATATTCATCTTCATCTTCATCTT